>NW_026000171.1:7178106-7204225 GCF_001458135.2 Marmota marmota marmota
TCTGCCCCTCCTCCAATTGGTGTGACGTGTCTACCACACCCACGGACCGCTGGGCCTTGCTGCTGGTCGGTCGCAGGTCTGCCTACCTTGCGGGTGCAGGTGGCGGCTCTGCTCTGCCCCTACTCCAAATGGGGTGACGTGTGTACCACGCCGGCAGGCCGCTGGGCCTGATCCACCGGTTGGTCGCAGGTCTACAGGCACGGGCGGCGGCTCTGCTCTGCCCCTCCTACCACGCCCGTGGACCACTGGGCCTGTTCTGCCTGTTCTGCCGCTGGGCCTGTTCCGGGCGCGGGCGGCAGCTCTGCTCTGCCCCTCTGGCTTGATGACAAAGTGAGAGAGACTCGGGTGTTTGTGACTCACTTTCTTTACCAGGAGACCAACTGTTTCTGTTGCCGCTGGTATCGCTGAAGTTCTCTCCTCTGCCGCTTTCTGATGACATCAGATCTCTGCCATGTTGGTATACCATGCGAAGGGCAGCATTTCGTTCCCTTTGCCGGGTGACCAAAGCAACGGGTGAGTCCTGACCGGCCCTCACAAGCCCCGTCTCAATCCTGTTGCCACTGCCTACGAAGGCTCGGTTGGTATTTACCTCCACAGTATTCAGCAGGACCCGGACCGAGAAGCAGTTTCCACGGGTTCTTTAGCCCTGGGCCAGAGCAGTTCCAGGAGCTGGAATTCGGCCGCTCCGGGCTCAGTGTATGTTCTGATAGGAGCAGGCTCCAAGAAGCAGTTTCCGCGGGTTCTTTAGCACTGAGCCTGAGTAATTTGTCTGCGAGATACAGGCGAATGGCAGCCTGAAATTACCTGTTCTATGGCTGAATGAGCTGCGATCAGTCGAAAACAGGGAGGGTGACCTCAGCTCTCTAAGATGGTGGCCGCTGGCTTCCTCTGTGGTCTGACCGGTGTGGAGAACCGATTGGACTGCTTCCTCCCCCGTCTCAAACCCAGAATTCAGCACTGAGCACGGTGATTGCACAGCTGGCAGAAGCCCACAGAAGCCCGCAGAATCCCAAGCTTTGTCCTTTAGTTGGAGTGTTTAGTCCATTTGATTTTTTTTCCCAATCCTAGTGTTTTATTTATAAAAAATGTTACCAAAAAATGCATTGAAGCGTTTCACCACACTCTGGTGTTATTTTTTTAAAAAGAAAGAATCAAAGAAAGAAATTACGCCTGGAGTGGAAGCACAAGCCTGTAATCTCAGCAACTCAGGGAGGCTGAAAATCAGAATTACAAATTCAAACAAGTCTCAAATTACCAAGGGCCTGAACAATCTATTTAGAGACTGACTCAAAAAATAAAATGGATTAAGGATATGACTCAGTGTTGTAAGTGCCTCTGGGTTCAATTCCAATATCCAAACAATGACAAGAAAAAAGTAAGTAAATTAATTTTAAAGACGCTCACAAAAAAAGTCTTGTCTTTATCAGAAACCACTCTTCATTTAAAAAAAATTTTTAATATCTCAAGTGTGCTCAGGATAGGTGAAACAACCTGTAAACCGAACAACATACTCTATTTCAAAATACAATTTAAAAATAAAGTTTAAAAAGGAGACATGATGTACCCTAGCAATAAAAACCCCATGAAGCCAGGCATGGTGGCCCACGCCTGTAATCCCAGTGGCTTGGGAGGTTGAGAAAGGAGGATCCCGAGTTCAAAGCCAGCCTCAGCCAAAGTGAGGCACTAAGCAACTCAGTGAGACCCTATCTCTAAATTTCTAAATAGAAATACAAAACAGGGCTGGAGATGTGGCTTAGTGGTTGACTACTCTTGAGTTCAATCCTGCTACTACACCCCTCAAAAAAAAAAAAACAAAAACAAAAAACCAAAGATCTTCTGAAAGCTTAAAGACAAACACATATATTCAACACAACCATCAACTATATGTTTTTAAAATTGCACACACATTGGGCTGGGGACGTGGCTCAAGCGGTAGCGTCCTCGCCTGGTATGCGCGCAGCGCTGGGTTCGATCCTCAGCACCACATACAAATAAAGATGTTGTGTCCGCCGAAAACTAAAAAATAAATATTAAAAAATTTTCTCTCTCTCTGTCTCTTAAAAAAAAAAAATTGCACACACACACACACACAAAAACCCCACGCCATCTTCTAAAAGCTTAAATAAGGGCTGGGGATGTGGCTCAAGCGGTAGCACGCTCGCCTGGCATGCATGCGGCCCGGGTTCGATCCTCAGCACCACATACAAACAAAGATGTTGTGTCTGCCGAAAAACTAAAAAAGAAATATTAAAAAAAAATTCTCTAAAAGCTTAAATAAAACCAACACTATCCAAAGTTGAGGAAAATATTGTAAAGTGTTAAAAAAAAATTTAAAAATCTATTCTTCGCCACTTATGAGTTAAATATTAATATGGCTGAATTTATATATCTCATCCACTTGTCCTTCCTGTTCCTTGTTTCTTTGTTGCTCATTTTTTTGCCTTTTTCTTCTAGGTAAATGAAATTTTTACAATTACATTTTATTTCCTCTATTGGTTCCTCAGGGGTTTTTTGTTTGTTTTTTTATTTCTTTTCCTTTTCTTATTGTTATTTGGGTAGATGACCCACAGCTGCCAATATACATCTTAAATGATCAAAGTCTACGTAAACTAGAAATTGTACCACTTTACACATAACATGTTCAAATCACATATATAACAATTTTACAACACTATAGATGGTCCCCAACTTATGATGGTTGGATTGAATGATTCTTTTTTTTTTTTAACTTTATAATGGTTAAAAAATGATACACATTCAGTAGAAGCAGTTCTTAAAATTTTCACTTTTTCCTCAGCTGGAAATATGCAGTATAATATCCTCTAGCTATGGTAGTGAGCCATAGCTCCCAGTCATCCTCATAATTGCTAAGCTATGATGTTTGGCAGGTTAAGTATATTAAATTCATGTAATTCATTAATTAAGTATATTAAATTCATTTTCAACTTTCAATTTATATTGGGTTCATCAGAACCTAACACCACTGCAAGTTGAGAAGCATCTGTGTAATTCCACCACCTAATCTTTTGTGCTACTGTCATCTTTCACTTTTACACACACTATAAATTCTACCTTACAGTGTTATTATTTTTGCTTTCACTCATAAGTTCTCTTTTAAGGAAATTATGAGTACAGACATAAGTTTTTGAATAATCTACTTATTTATAAAGTCTGGAGTTCTTTATTCCTTCCTGTTAGATTCATGCTCTCACTTGGTTTCATTTCCCTTCAGGTGAAAGAACATGCATTGGCATTTCTTATATAGAGTATTCTTTCCATAAATACTTTTCATTTTTATTTATCTAAAAATGTCCTTATTCAATCCTAGTTTTTAAAGGATGTTTTTCTTTGATCGGAGAATTTTATTTAGGCTGATAATCTTTAAAAGAAGTTTTATTTCCTTCAGATCACCAAAGTTTTGACAAAAACACAAATATCATAGTTTCCCTTTATCTACTGCTCTATTTTTTTTCTGGCTACTTTCATTTTGCTCTACATATTTTGTTTCCTGAAGCAAGATTAAGGTGTTTCTAATTTTGTTTTCTTTGTATTTATCCTACTTAGTTTGACTATGTTTCTAGGATCTGGAAATCAAAATTAAAATCAAATTAAGAAAAATACTTCAGCCAATGATGTTTCAAATATTCGTTTCTGTCTCACATTTGAACTTGTCCCACAGGTCACCAAGGCTCTGTTCATTTTTATAAAAACCATTCTCTTTCTGTTCTTTGAATTGAATAATTTCTAGTTGATCTGTTTCAAAGTTCACTGACTTTATTTTGACAGCTATAATTTGCCATTAAGACCATTCAGTAAACTTGTCTATATTAGTTCTCAATTTTTCATTTTTAATAGTTTTCCTTTCTATACTAAGATTTCCTATCTGCTCACCACTAACATAATATTTTCTTTTAATTCTCTGCAGTATGTTTTTAAGAGTGACTTTAAGTCTGAGGTGATTTCTACTGTAAGTTCTTTTCTTCATTGTGGGTCATGTGTTCTGTTTCTTTGTCAAGCAATTTTAAAAACTCAATATAAATTGCTGCAAAGGCATGCTATAACTGGTAAATTTATATGTTTTAAAAATTGCATACACATTGGGCTGGGGATGTGGCTCAAGCGGGTTCTGTAATCTTCTGAAAAGCAATGATTTTTATTCCAGTATCAAATTCAGTTAACAGTTGACTCCTTGAATGAACTTGTGTAGGCTTGGATTTATCCATAGCTAGGCAGATCTGTTGAAAGCTCAAGGTATTTCCCTGGCCGCTCTTGATTGGTAGAACTCATCCTGCAATTCTGTCTATCTTATAGACTTTCTAGGGGCTGTTTGGTTAGCCTGGATTAAACAAAGGCCTTATATTTGGTCATGGTCCTTATTCCTAAAACCTAGCCTTGCTGGTACTCTCCTAGATTTTAACAAGGACTTTTCCACTCTGGCTTGCTGAACCTCTAAATTCTCCAGAAGGTTTTTACCTCTACATTATAATTCTATTGTCACCACTTAGCAAGTACTCTCTGATAAGCCTTGAAAAATCTCACCTAGTGAGTGTGCAGCTCCATCTTCAGCTAAGAATTCATGGATATATGGCCCCCAACTTCTCTTCAGCATGGTGTTTGTACTTGAATTACCACCCTGATTCACACAGGGAATGTACAACTACAGAATACAGGAACCTCAGAAAGTTATCTGGCCAAAGAAATACCTAATTTTTAAATCCAAAGCTGGCGGGAGCTGCCACATAGGAACCGAGTGCCCCCTAGCTTTGAGCAATGAGAATGTGGAGATGTGGCAAGCCAGACATAGGCTGTGTACGTGTGAATTATGGGTATTGAGCACACAAAATGGACTTAATCAACGTTGCCCATTTTGTGGGCCATGTATGAGTCTTTTAGGATGCTCTGCCTATGATCCCCACACAGCACATGAGATGGGCATGGCTTCCTAGATGTCAGTCAATCTGCTGACAGCAAGACATCATGAAGCTAGACTCAACTCCCTGAAACCTGACCCCTTGCTTCATTTGAATGGCTCCACCCCAATAAAGGGTTTAGCAGGTGCTCCTCACTCTCTTTTTTGCCTGCCTTGCCTCCCTTGTGGCAGCTGTGGCTGAGGAGCTGTCACTGAATCTAAAGTAAAGGTACTTTCTATGTATTTTTATTTATTCCCCAAATTCATCTGGAGTGACCCTGATCCATCTAGTCCTGTGTCATGACAAATAGTGCCCAAACAGGGACTCCAGAGTGAATTTTAGAAATTTAATGGGTTTGGAATTTCTCCCCAGAAGTTAAGCATGCTTAGGAATTCAGAGTATCACGCGTGGATTTATAAAAGGGGGAAAATTAGAAGAAAGTCAGTGACCTTAAACTTACAATATTTGGATTTTTTTTTGTTCTTAGAAACAACAAGAATTTATTTTTTTGCAATTGTGGGGACAATACATAGACATAGAAAATTAGAAATTAGAAAATTGGAAGTACCACAGAAATTAAGATGATTGATAAAGGATATGTTGTTAAGTTTGATCCTCTCCCATGGGAAAAGTGCTTTGTGGATTTTTTGATTTTTGTGAATTTTTATAATTTGAAATATTAGGTAAAGATTTTTTTGGTTTATATGTTAGGAATCCATGCTTGGAGAGTGCGAAAACAAAGGCAAAGATTTTTATGGTGAGACTGATGCGGGAGATTTTTGTACTTCCAGAAAGGCAAATTTTGTTTTTCTGCTGTTTTGGGGTGATGCATGGCTTTGATTGCTGTCCCCTGTGGAGCCGCCAGATAATTCTGCCCCTTGGAAACCTTGGTTTAACTGGGCGCAAACTGCTTTAGGATTTAGCAGTGCCAGCATCTGCCCAGGGGCCCATTTTAAGTTAAAAGACTTTTTGAGATGCTTGCAGGAGAGGATGCACTGCAGGAGGAGGATACAGAGAAACAGTCTTTTGACTGAGAGAGTGCTACCTGCTTACCACGGAGCAGGAAGCAGAGAAAAGCTGGATAGCAGAGGCTTGCACAAACTTGGGTGGGGCCACCAGCCAACCCTGAATCCAGGGCTCTAGCAGGCAACCCCGGGAGCACCCATGGTGGCGCTGTCAGAGGGATTCCAAGCAAGGGGGAAAAAAAAAAAAAAAAAAAAACCAGACTGAGCAGATTCTGGATATCTGGGAAAGTGCACAGAGCCACTAGCATTTGTCCCAGATAATTCCAAGCTGCCACTGTTGGGGGTGTTGGGCACAAAGTCCAGACAGGGCCAGGCCACTGCCCAACAATGGCAGTCGCCCCTAGGGCTCTAGGCTTCCAAGTTCTTCTTCCTGATTAGGAGGAAGAGCCCGCTAAAAGGCGAAAGAAATTAAAGGCATAAAAATAGGAAAAGAAGAAGTTAAATTATCAATATTTGCAGAAGACATGATTCTATACCTAGAAGACCCAAAAAGGTCTACAAAGAAACTACTAGAACTAATAAATGAATTCATCAAAGTGGCAGGATATAAAATCAACACGCATAAATCAAAGGCATTCCTGTATATCAGCGACAAAACTTCTGAAATTGAAATGAGGAAAAACACCCCATTCACAATATCCTCAAAAAAAAAAATACTTGGGAATCAACCTAACAAAAGAGGTGAAAGATTTATACAATGAAAACTACAGAACCCTAAAGAGAGAAATAGAAGAAGACCTTAGAAGATGGAAAAATATACCCTGTTCATGGATAGGCAGAACTAACATCATCAAAATAGCGATATTACCAAAAGTTCTCTATAGGTTTAATGCAATGCCAATCAAAATCCCAACGGCATTTCTTGTAGAAATAGATAAAGCAATCATGAAATTCATATGGAAAAATAAAAGACCCAGAATAGCAAAAGCAACTCTAAGCAGGAAGTGTGAATCAGGCGGTATAGCGATACCAGACTTCAAACTATACTACAGAGCAATAGTAACAAAACCAGCATGGTACTGGTACCAAAACAGGCGGGTGGACCAATGGTACAGAATAGAGGACACAGAGACTAATCCACAAAGTTACAACTTTCTTATATTTGATAAAGGGGCTAAAAGCATGCAATGGAGGAAGGATAGCATCTTCAACAAATGGTGCTGGGAAAACTGGAAATCCATATGCAACAAAATGAAACTGAATCCCCTTCTCTCGCCATGCATAAAAGTTAACTCAAAATGGATCAAGGAGCTTGATATCAAATCAGAGACTCTGCGTCTGACAGAAGAAAAAGTTGGCTCTGATCTACATATTGTGGGGTCAGGCTCCAAATTTCTTAATAGGCACAAGAGTTAATAACAAGAATCAACAAGTGGGACTTACTTAAACTAAAAAGTTTTTTCTCAGCAAGAGAAACAATAAGAGAGGTAAATAGGGAGCCTACATCCTGGGAACAAATTTTTACTCCTCACATTTCAGATAGAGCCCTAATATCCAGAGTATACAAAGAACTCAAAAAATTAAACAATAAGAAAACAAATAACCCAATCAACAAATGGGTCAAGGACCTGAACAGACACTTCTCAGAGGAGAACATACAATCAATCAACAAGTACATGAAAAAATGCTCACCATCTCTAGCAGTCAGAGAAATGCAAATCAAAACCACCCTAAGATACCATCTCACTCTAGTAAGATTGGCAGCCATTATGAAGTCAAAAAACAACAAGTGCTGGCGAGGATGTGGGGAAAGGGGTACACTTGTACATTGCTGGTGGGGCTGCAAATTGGTGCGGCCAATTTGGAAAGCAGTAAGGAGATTCCTGGGAAAGCTGGGAATGGAACCACCATTTGACCCAGCTATTCCCCTTCTTGGACTATTCCCTAAAGACCTTAAAAGAGCGTACTATAGGGACACTGCTACAACAATGTTCATAGCAGTACAATTCACAATAGCTAGACTGTGGAACCAACCTAGTTGCCCTTCAATAGATGAATGGATTAAAAAAAAATGTGGCATTTATACACAATGGAGTACTACTATGCACTAAAAAATGACAAAATCATGGATTTTGCAGGGAAATGGATGGCACTAGAGCAGATTATCCTAAGTGAAGCTAGCCAATCCCTAAAAAAACAAATGCCAAATGTCATCTTTGATATAAGGAGAGCAACTAAGAACAGAATAGAGAGGAATAGCATGAGAAGAATGATCACCACTAAACAGGGACGAGAGGGGAGAGGGAAAGAGAGAGAGAAGGGAAATTGCATGGTAAAGGAAAGAGACCCTCATTTTTTGTTATACAAAATTACATATAAGAGGAAGTGAGGGGAAAGGGGGAAAAAAAACAAGAGAGAGAAATGAATTACAGTAGATTTGGTAGGGAGAGAAGATGGGAGGGGAGGAGAGGGGAGGGGAGGGAACGGGGGATAGTAGAGGATAGGAAAGGCAGCAGAATACAACATACACTAGTATGGCAGTAGGTAAAAAAGTGGATGTGTAACCGATGTGAATCTGCAATATGTATATAGGGTAAAAATGGGAGTTCATAATCCGCTTGAATCAAATGTATGAAATATGATATGTCAAGAACTTTGTAATGTTTTGAACAACTAATAATAATAATAAAAATAATAAAAAGGCGGGTCACTGGCCCAGGAGCCCAATAGGGAACTAACAGCAGGCACTTAGGACCAGCCAATTTTAACCATGGACATTTCCCTTAGGGGCTATATAAGTCCCTAGAACCACACTGCTGCTGCTGCAGATGCTTTCTCCTCTACTGTAGTCTGCCCTGAGTAAACCGAACTCTGGCGATCTAGTGTACTCCCTCACTTTCGTACTTCGAGTGGTTGGGGTTTTTCAGGGGGGATGCTAGCTGCTAGCTGAGAGGCACAGGGACTATAAGCCTGGCCATCACCCACCTCCCTCACTCCCAAGCAATAAGAGGGCACCTGCAAAATGGCCATTTACAGAGGCAGAGGGAGGCACTGCTATTACCGCTGGAACCTCCATAGCCCCAGAACAACTGGTGGCATGTCCATGTTACGCGCACTGCGTAACTGCAGCTTGTAGAGCCTAAAAGGGCGAAACGCTGGTGTGGCCATTCGGGTGCAAGCCCACCAATGATCGGTTTTGGTGGAGATGCTGACAGGGAAAGGACAAATTGCTGACTTGTGACCCCACCTTGGATAGCCCAGCATATAACACAGCGGATCCAGGAAAACTGGCAGGACACACACGATGCAGCTGCTCACATATCCTCTGCCCCATGCAAAGCCCGCCCCAAGAGTGCGAGCCTGAGCCCCATAAGGCCACTGCTTTTCCACTCTTGTTTCACCACCTTGATAACTGCCTGGAGCCTGGCGCAGGCTAGCCCAGTAATCCTAGAGAACGCGGGCCGCGCCCTCGACCTCCATGAACCCAGGGAGATGCCTGCACCATGCGGTGGCAGGGGATTTGGAGAGGAAAAGCGAACAGATGGCCAACATCGGGGATTCTCACCTGGAGGCTGGTTCCATGCTTCTACTCAGGGGTTCTCCAGCCACATGGCTTGGACAAAATGTTGTAAAAATCCCTCCTTCCACATTAGTCCTTTCACTATCTCTCAAAGGAGGCTTTTGGCCCTGCATCCCAATTACTAACCTGTACTTCCTGTTTCACACAAGCCTGCTACCTAAGAGGCTACAGAACCTGCATTTTACCTAAAGATGCCCACCTGTCAATATAAACAAACAATTTCTTTTTCAGGCAAAATATGGTTCAACAGGCACCTACATTACAGCCTTGAGCTTGACTTATTCTCAACGCTAAACAACCCATTTTTTTAAATAGCTCTATTATTAAGAAAAACTGCAGAGGTAATATAATAATTGTAAGAGATACATATGCTTGCTTATATTTTATTTTTGGAGGTTATGAGGATGCATTTTCTTCATCACAGGAACAAAAGCCAGAAACCTGAGACAAGTTTCTCACAATGTTCCCGTGATGACCAAAAAAAAAAAAAATACTTATTTTCATTTCTAACCATACGAATACGAAAAAAAAAAAAAATGTATACACTAGGATCTCATTTTAACTACATTAAGGTGTACCCATAGTTAAAATTAAGTAGGAATGGATCCAAATGTTTTAAGAACCATGTGATTTCATAAGGTTGACATAATCATAGCTATACGTTTATTCTTAGTGCATAATCTATAATCAGTAGTTCATAAAATAATTAACATGTATATTTGTTTAATTAATATGTATCTATTTGCTTCTAATCGTTTTCCTTCAACAGAAAACACATAATTTATATTTCTTATACATGCATTTATCTGATTTTCTGTCTTTTATACTTGAAAATATTTAAGAAAAATGTATTTTAGTATAAAAAAAGTTGCATTGAAGAGATAATACAACCATCAAGTAACTTCTAATTCTTTTATAAGATGATAAACAGATATGATTCTGTCAACAAAAATGTCTAAGGCCTTTAATTATATTTTCATTGTAACATTATCAAGGTACAATAATCTGTATAGATTCTAAGATTTACAGAAATTGTTCCAAAGTATAACCAAGAAAAATTCTAATAGGAGAAGAAAATACTTCTATATAGAGGAATCACACATTGGACGTCCTAAGAAGAAGAAAGAAATCATCTTTGGGTAAAACAAGATCTTTATATTTTAGATTTTAATGATAGAAGAACTTTCCTAAATAAGGAAATCCTTATATCATTATCTAGACAGATGATATAGAAGTTAAAACAGTTGAAAAACAGATTTATGTATAAATGGAATGTCTATAATAATTTGAACTGATTCATTCTAGTATATTTCAGACTTTCCCTGATTGTATTATATTAATATGAACCAAGATTTTGTCCATATGTTGATATGCTAAAGACCTATTAAAATGTTAAGTTTATTTCCATTAAGTAAAGGTCTTTATTTACCTACTGATTCCTAATGTTTAAGACAAGGATTAATTTTAGTGAATAAACAATAATTAAACAATAAATATTTTAAAATGCTGACAAATTCCAATTTTGATACTTCTCCTTGGAGACTAAATTTGATTGACTGAAAGATACCAGTAACAATTACTGTTAATTCTTATATATTACTTATGTTTTTGGACATTTGTGGGAATTGGGAGAGCAGTTTATTGGAACTGGAGCTCTCCAAATTAAAATCATACATTAGTTTTGGAAAATAAAAGCTGTAAACTTTCTTGGAAATTCATTTGTATTGTATAAATTCTCTGACTGGACCTATAATCCATGAAACATTATAAGACTTGTATATTGCTCCCTAAACTGGGAAGTAACCTTAATCATATTTTCTAAAAGACAATTAAGAGACACCTATTTAAAGGATAATATTCTGAGATACAGAGATATTTTGAGACCTTCTCTCAGAAAGAGATTGAGGGTTCTTTTAAAATTGTTAGGATGGATCAACTAGTCTATACACTAGGAAATTAAAGCAATCAATAAAAGATTTCTCATTTTCATATCTAGCCTCAACTACTATCATCAAAGAAGGCTTTAAAAAATTACCTGCTGGAAAGAAAGATTGAAGAACCTCTCAGACTTGATATAAACCAAAACAAATTCAGAGAGATTTTTTAAAAGATCCAAATTCATATAGTATAATATTTCAAAATTTATGCCAGATGTCTAACCTTATCTAGAGAAATATTATGCTATTACTTAACTAAACTTTAAAATACACAGCCATCTTGAGAACAGTTTTACAGGAGATTTATCTTAACCATGTCCCAGTAACACAGAATAGGTACAAGCCTGACAGTTTTTCTGGAGCATAGACAGTTTTCCAGGACAAACTGGTATCCAACAGGTAAACAAAATGCCTAAAAAAGTATTTTAGTAAGCCTTTAGAAAAATCCTAATATTTTCATAGAGAGACTCAAAAAGACAGTACAGCACCCTAAACTTATAGGGGGCCACCCATTTTCAAAGATGAGTTTATCATCCAGCTAGTCCTAGACATTCCAAGGATTTACAAAGATTAGCATAATTCTAGCCAAGTTTAGATGTTACATCATAGTTAAATGGAGCCCAAATGAAAAAAAAAAAAAAAAAAAAAAAAAAAAAAAAGCAAACATACAGACAGAAAGAGATTAAAATGCTAATCTTACCTCAAGAAAAATAAACTTCCAAGTTAAAAATTTTACTCCTAGGTTATAATCAGATTTTGAAAGCCTCTAAACATTAAAATAGGGCCTTACTTCAAACCCTTGTCAACAGTTTATCACTGAGAAAAATGACACCAAAAATAGTTATCCCTAAAATATTAAACAGATAGCTATAAATAAATCAGATCAACAGCTGATAGCTTATTTCAATAAAAATTTTGACCATGATAGACCTTTTCACCACTTTAATAATATGAGACAATATCAATAATATATACATTGATATTTTTAAAATTAGTAAAATCATGGATTACACATGGTTATTGGAGCTAATTTTTCTACCTTAAACAAAGTTATTAAGGATGCTTTCTTTATACACAAAGATTATTTTGACATAAACCCCTCAAAATGTCATTGATAGTTCAATGTCCTATAAATTTTAAATCAGATCACTGTTAACCCCTCAAAATGTCATTGATAGTTCAATGTCCTATAAATTTTAAATTAGATCACTGTTTTAAACCACACTGTTGACTTGTCTTTACCCATTAATATTTGAGATACTAACTCCCCCTACTTAGGTCAACACTGTTTGATAACAATGATGACAGTTTTTCATGGATTCATAGATAAAAGACTATTCATTTCTCTATTTTGTTCTTTATTAATGGCAAAACTCAAAACATCCTCTCTAGGCTTATTTAACATAAGTACTTCCTATTTTAGACAGATGTCTATAATTTTTTCATGCCCCTAGTAAAGACCACCACTCCTAATTTAAAAACTCTGTCTCTAACTTCATTCCAAATTAAGATTATTATTTAAGTTAATCTAAAGCTAATTTCAAAATATAAATTTTTATATATAACTTATTGTATTCTTCATTTTTGGTAATTCTGTTAAAGTCAAAATCAAGTCATCATACTTTAGTAAAGGCTAAGTTTCTATTTACCATGGTTCCTTTAAATAACTTCTGTCAAAATTCACGACCAACTAAAGATGGTAATTCTTTTCTTATTATTCAAATACTTGTACTATTATCTATAACTCAAACTGATGATGCTATCACTTATGCTAGGCCTTTAGTCAATTTCATTACAAAAAGAGGGAAAACAGGACCCCACAGGCACATAATAGATCTTACAAAATATTTTTAAAATTTTTCTTAATTGTGATACTGAGAGTCTTACTGCTGATGAATGTAATTTAGTAAGTTAAATCAAATATCAAAAGATAGAATTTAAACTGGTCATCATGGAAAGGTTGTCAACCCTGACACAGGAAGGTAAATCTCCCAGCTGCAGAGTTTACAGCCATGCAGCTTCACGAGCTTGTCAGGCAAGTAAAAAATTATGAACAAACTCCTATACTCCTATGGACCCATTTCTCAGGTACACCTCTAATGTGCCTTGCAGTGAGGACTGAAAAGTCCACCCATGAAACTAGATTAATTGTAATGACTATAACGGTCAGTTAGACCTGTATGTTGATCCTGTGGTAAACAGGATGTCTGGGAGTATCTTTTGAGAAAAAGACAGCATATGAGAAACCTAAACCAGCCAATTATGCTGGTCCTTAGAAATTAAGACTATGTATCTAGGCAATTGTCAAAACAGAAAGATTGTTGAAACAGAAATTTTCCTATACAGGCCAGTTATTTACATAAAATATCCACCAATGTATTACTGCCCTAATCATTCTACAATAGAAACTGACACCTTTTCTAAGAGGATAGATTGTACATATGTCTTGTCAGTACAACATAAGGTGTGTAGAAATAGCGGACATATTTTAGGCTGGTCTCCTAGAATTATATGAGGATGCCGTAACTCCTAGAAACCTTAATTCTCTGCGAGATGGCAGCCAAAATGATGTTTTGATCGTTGACTTCTACCTTCAGAATATTTACATTACTGACAGACCTAAAAGACTCCTTAAATGTGAGAATTGAGAAAAAGGATGATTACATATTCTGTAACCTATAAAAGGTACAACTTGCCTAATTTTATCTTTAGTTATAGTAGAGAAAAGGGACACTGATCCTTCATCAAGTTCCTTTGTCCTATTGCCAGCTAGCATGCTGAAGTTAACGTGCAAGCCTTAGAACAGGTGCATGCCTTTAACCAGACCCAGGAAAGCTCTTGATCTCATCATTCTTGAAGTGACAACTTTAAATATTATTCATTGTTTCTACAACTAAAACCTTTATGGCTATGTTTTAAAACTTACAACATATGGATTTTCTTAATAATTTGACTTAAATTACTTCCAAGTTCCTTCATAGACAGATAAGTGCTGATGAAAGGATTTCAACTAGTTAAAATGCTCTAGAAGCCACGTAATGAATAATGAGAATGAGCCCTCTCCTCTATAGTTTCTGGAAAGGCTTAAATACCACACCAAATAAAAATGTCTGTGTTACTATGGTCAAACACATGCTTTCCAATAAAATTGGGAAAAGATTAAGAATCTTCTGGTGAGTGTTTGGCAGAGTAATAATAATAACCTAGATCTTCCACAGTTAATTAAATGACCTTAATCCTAAATATGCTGAAATATTCTATATGGTATGTTATTGAAATGATATGTTTTCTACTAATTCCTTTTGTGTTTCAATAGTAGATCATGACAACCTCAGACCAAAAATCCAGAGACTGGAAGATATAATTCCCCAATTGCCTTTTCATACTAAGAAAGGGGTATATGTCAGGAGCTACCATATGGGAACCGAGCGCCCCTTAGCTTTGAGAGATGAGAGTGTGGAGATGTGGCAAGCCATGGGCTGTTTGTGTGTGAACTATGTGTATTGAACACACAAAGTGAACTCAATCAACAATGCCCATCTGTTTGGGTGGGCAACGTATGCATCTTTTCACACCCTCTGCCTATGATCCCCACCCAGCACGTGAAATGGGCATGGCCTTCTTAGATGTCAGTCAACCTGCTGACAGCAAGATATCACGAAGCTAGACACAACCCCCTGAAGCTAGACCTGACCCCTTGCCTCATTTAAATGGCTTTTCCCCAATAAAAGGGTTCAGCAGGTGCTCCTTGCTCTCTTTCTTGCCTGCCTTGCCCCCCCTTGTGGGAGCTATGGCTGAGGAATGGTCACTGAACACAAAGAAAAGGTACTTTCTGTGTCTGAAATTATTCTGCAAATTTACTTGGAGTGACCCTGGCTGGTTTAGTTGTGTGATGAGACAAAATAATTTTAAAATTTAGAAAAACCTTTTGATTTCTGAATGAGATGGAGGTCAGAGAAGAGCAGAAAGGATATGGAAGAAAGCTGGACAATAATAACTCTTCCTTCCCCTCGGGAGAAAAAGACAGATATCCTTAATTTTATTCCTGCACAGGTGAGGACTTTTGTGCACACAGACTGTATTAATAAAGAATTTTAAAAGTTTAAAAGAGAAAGGGATTTGGGAGGGGCATTTAATCTGAAAATTTTAGTTTCAGTTTTTGACTTGCTATGTAGAGATTACTCCAGCCATCTGAGGCTTTCTATATGAAATGGTGATTTGGAAGCATGACTTTTTCTTTTTAAATATGATTTATTTCATTTGAAGTTACATTTGACGCTGAATGGCTAAAATATGTAATCTTTTTAGGCTTAAGGGAAGAGAGACACAAAGGATATTTAGAGTTATATGTATTAATTCAAATTTAGGGTAAGCAACTAAAAAGATTTATGGAAAACATTGAGTTGTAATGTTTTTATTGTGTAGGAAGCTGAGCATCATGGTCAAAATTTAGAGGCAAGAAGTAATAAAGAATTCCAATAAATGTATTTAAGAAACCACATCTACCACCACACTGTTAACAACTCAGAGCCCCAAAGGAACTATTAGCTCTCTTGACATAAAGATGTTAGGAGCAGTCTGGAGCACAGATTCAATAAAGTTGAGTAGGCAAGATAGCTGGACGTTAAGGGTGGAAAGTTCACCAAAGCTAGGGAAGAAGACTCAAGGCACAGATTACAGATCTAAACTATGCTTTATGATTTCAACTTGCACCAATCCTGCCAGTGCTTTCTGTTTATAGCAATTCTGTAGGGCACATCCCCCCCCCCCACTACAGCCAATTCAAGGGTAGGAAACTTTTATTTTTATGTGGATTTGCTATAGCATATTTAAACCTCAGTATTTTAGTCCACTGTGACAAATGCTTCCAATCCCAATAAAAGTTCTTTACCATATGTCTAATGACAAAAAGGGGGGTGCTTCTGGCAGAAGCATAAATACATATGGCTTTGCAAAAAGTACGCACATCATTATGTAACTTAGAATGCATTTCAATTTTGGATTTCCTCCCAAATTGTCACTCTTGTATAATTTGCATGACTATTTATAATGTTGTGCTAGAACATTATGTCGTCATACATCCCCAAATGGGATTTTTAAAAAATGTCAGCAACCTTACAAACATTTTTAAAATGAAATACTATAGGTTATCAGGGGAAAATAATTTAAAATACAGTTTCTTTTTAATTATTTAAAGCATAATGTATTGATCACCTATCATATCCCCAAATAGCCTGACCATCTTCTTGCTCATAGTTTCAGAGGTCTCAGTCCATTGACAGCCAACTCCATAGCCAGGGACTGAGATGAGGCAGAACATCACAGGGGAAGAGTGTGGGGAGGAAAGCAGCCCAGGACATGGTAACAAGGAAGCAAAGAGAGTTCTGCTCACCTGGGACAAAAATATAAATCCCAAAGGCATGCTCCAAGTGACCCACCTCCTCGCCTAGTTATCACCAGTTAATCCATTCAGGTGGATTAATGAGCTGATTATGAGAAGATTCTCATAGCCCAAATATTTCACCTCTGAACTTTCTTGCATTGTCTCACACATGAGCTTTTGGGGGACACCTGATATCTAAACCCTAACAGTAAGATGATGCTATAGTTTGAATGTTCTCCAAAGGCCCATGTGTTGAAGGCTTAATCCCTGGCTCAGCCTACTGGAGGCAATGGAAACTTGAGGTAGGGCATAATGGGAGGTTTTAAGTCACTGGGAGTGGGCATTCAAAGGGGACAGTGGGATCCTAATCTCTTCCTTTTTTTTCTCTTTCATTCCTGGCCATGAGGAGAATAGCTCTACTTTCCTACATGCTCCGTGTCATGATGTGCTGCCTCACTTCAGGTCTAAAAGTAAAGGGGCCAACTGACGATGGACTAATACCTGTAAATACTATAAGCCAAAATAAATTTTCCTCTTTGTAAAGTTTATTTATTTATCTCAGGCATATGTTACAGTCACAGAAAGTTGACTAACACAAGTATAGACAAGTAATTAATATATAATTGTCAATAACTTTCTTTCCCAATGGTTGGCACACGTGTTTGAAATTAGAATGTAATTTAAAAATGTAAATTAAAGATAACATAAATTACACACTGAATCATGTCTGCCAGAGTACCTTTTCTTTAGGGAAATCTGGTCATACACATGGTAGTCCATCAAGAATCACCTCAGACATAAAATCATTCCTTATTGTTTTTGGTCAACAATTACCATTTTCTTGTGCGTAGGAAAAATTGGGTGAATATTTCAGGTTGCAAACATTAGCCCCTTATAATAACACTGTTGTCTAGTATGATGCTCAGCTTCCTGAAATTGATTCATTGTAAGATATGTTGCTTCATTGTTGTTTTATTTTTATTTTATTTTTTGAGGGGGTGGTACCGGGGATTGAACTCAGGCACTCAACACTGAGCCATATCCCCAGGCCTATTTTGTATTTTTATTTAGAGACAGAGTCTCACTGAGTTGCTTAGTGCCTTGCTTTTTGGCTGAGGCTGGCTTAGAACTTGCCACTGTGCTGGCTTCTTTGTTATTTTTATTGAGTTAGTTGCCTTAACCTCTTCCCTGGATGCCCTCTCAGGGACTTTCTCCTTTTTTTTTTTTTGTTTTTAAATGTATTTATTTTGTAGTTGTAGGTGAACACAATACCTTTATTTTTTATTTTTATGTGATGCTGAGGATTGAACCCAGTGCTTCACACTTGCCAGGCGAACGCTCTATCACTGAGCTCCAGCCCCAGCCCCAGCCCCAGCCCTCCTCTTTTTTAAACAAACAAACAAACAAACATGAAGATTTGTTGTTCATATTTATTTTCTCTTTTGTCCTCTTAGAAGTGCAGGCATTGTAAAATGCTTTGCCATGATTTTAAAATGTCAGCAGTTTTCATCTATTAGTGTAGAAACAGAAATTTTTTTGTGCAACCCATGTAGCAATGCCACAGGCTTGGAAACCAGGAAAAAGTGCAATCTATGATTTTAAAACTGCTGTTACAGAAGAGTTTACATTGTTTGTTGACTTGGTTTTGATGGGGAGGTGGTGCAGACGGTTAGCAGAGAGCAAACTAGTATTTAATGCTTATTGTGGAAAATGTAACCCTAAAATGCATAACATTTTAAGTGCTACCTATGCAAATAAGTAAGTTAAAAAAATCATTAGCCAAGCAAAGGGAACATTTAGGAATACGAAGAAAGAACCTACAGAATGGGTGGAAAATTTTGCTAACTACTCATCTAAGAGAGGATTTATATCTAGAATGTATAAAATGCTCAAAAAACTTACACCAAAAAATTAAATAATACAGTTAATTAAAGGACAAATGAACTAAACAGACACTTCTCAAAAGAAGAAATACAAATGGTCAACAAATACATGAAAAAATGTTCATCATTAGCAATTAGGGAAATGCAAATCAAATTACACTGAGATTTCATCTCACTCCAGTCAGAATGGCAGTCAAGAATACAAATAATAATAAATGCTGGAGAAGATGTGGAGGAAAAGGAACACTTTTTCACTGTTAGTAAGATTATAAATTAGGATGACCACTATCGACATCAGTATGGAGGCTCCTCAAAGACAAGGCATGGAACCACCATATGACCCAGCTATACCACTTTTCAGGTTTTATCCTGAAGAAATAAAGTCATCTTATTGGTAACACATGTATAACCCATGTTTCTAACAACACAATTCACAACAGTCAAACTGTGGAACCAGCCTGGATATCCATCTATGGATAAATGGATAAAGAAATTGTGGTACATATATACAACAGAATTTTATTCAACCATAAAGAAAAGTAAAATTATGTTATTTGCAGGAAAATGGATGGAAATAGAGATCATTATGTTAAGTAAAATTAGTCAAACTCAAAGGGTGAAGGATCATTTTTTCTCTCATATGCAGAAGCTAGAGAGGAAAAAGAAAAATAAAGGTGGGGTGGATCCCCTGAAAATATCAAAGGGAAATCATGAGAAAAAAGGGACCAAGTGAGGTAGGGAGGAAAGGGGGAAATGCTACAGAGTGATACTGACGGAATTACATTGTCATACTGTGTACAAATATGTCATTATACAACAAATCCTGTCATTATGTACAACTATAATGCACAATAAGAAAACGTGGGAAAAAACTAGAGGGAGAGAGAGAAAACCGGTCTTCTGGACATGTCTATAGGATCAGTTCAGGAGATTCTAATGTTTTACATTTTCACCCATGTGTCGAGATTATCTTTTAAGTAACTATTTTTGAATTTTTAAGCTCCCAATCAACACAGTGATTAATTTATTCCTATCAATTCATTTCATTGTTTGCTTTAAAGAGTATTAAATGCAGGCTCACAGGCAGAGAGTGAACAAGAGAGGCAGCACATGTACATGTGGTAAATGAACACAATGGCTCAGGGTAGAGACAGCTACCAGTAGTCTGGATACAGGATGCTACTTACTGGACAACTCTGCATTCTCAAAGAACCTAAAATACCCTTCCATCCCTTTCCTGAACAAACTGGCTCCCAAGGGGGGGGGAATTCTTAGCTTGATAAAAATTTTATCAAAAATCAGAATTGTCTTTTCATCTTTACTCTTCATGCCCATATAGGGTAGGACTGAAGGAGTTTGAATGCTAAGGCAATGGAAAATGAACCAGCTCATCCACAATTTTTTAACAGTGAACCCCATGACCTCAATTGGTACTTAAAACTTATTACAGCTGTTATTTTATTATTTTTCTCTCACTCTCTTTTACCCTTTCTTTCTTAAGGGAAAAGAGCTACTAGAAAAGTAGAATAAAAAATAATGGCTAACAAAACCACAACACAAGGAAAAGAAGAACCATGGTGCAATCTGCCAATATAAATGTTCCTTCTCTTCAGGGATGGCTAACAAACTCAAATGTTTCTAATGAACCACTGGCAAACTACCAAGTGCACAGTCTTACCTCTCTCCAAACTCATAACCACCATTTATCTGTAACAGACACGTGAAAATGACAATCTTAAATGCTAGGTATGGGAAAGAACTTAGGCCATTTCCTTTGGTTTGATGAGGTCAGGATTATTCCAGAAAACTAGAGTATTCTAGTGCTTTGCTGAAGAATTCCCTACAGAAATGTGCCAACTATCTTTTATAAATTAATTTTTTAAAATTTATATACGACAGCAGAATGCATTACAATTCATATTACACATACACGGTACAATTTTCACTGGTTTTATACAAAGTATATTCACTGGTTGAATACAAAGTAAATTCACACCAATGCCAAGTGTCTTTTCCTCAGGGAAGCCTATTTCTTATTCTAGATCCAGAGTCATACATATGCATTTATCAGGCTCTTTGCATGTTGCATTTTCTTCATATTTCTTCTACTTATCAATTTCTCTACTTACACTGAGCAAGTTCTTTTGCTTTTGATAATTAAATAATTCAAATGAAATAACTTAAACCTTTAAAAATACAATGAGTCCTACATTGACTATAGAGTGAAGAATCTGTTGTTGTCAATAGCCACAGGAAGGATGTTGCCTTTCTCCTCTTAAACTCTACTTAAATAATTTTGTTTTCATATAAATCATCAGTAAGAAAAAACTTACAGTAAAAGCATAGTTATAAGTGCTTTCTGTTCTTAAGTCTTTATATTACTAATTTATTGTTTAATTTATAAGAAAACTTTTATGAAGTAGGAACTATTATTGCTGTTTTAAAATGAGAAGACTAATGAGTGCAGACAGGTTAAATAGCTTGCTGAGGCCATGGAGCTAATAAGTGGCAGAGACAGAACTCAGATTCAGGTTCTTTTATTGTAGGAAGTATGCTTTCTCTTTCCACTCCCTACCCCAGAACTGGGAATTACACTGGGGTGTTCTACCACTGGGCTACATCCCCACCCCTTTTTAATTTTGAAATAGGGTCTCACTAAATTGCTGAAGCTGGCTTTGAACCTGAGGTCCTCCTGCCTCGGTTTCCTTAAGTTGCTGGGATTATAGGCATGTACCACCACACCTGGCTTGGAACTCTGCTTTTCTTAGTATCAAAAGTACTCAGACACATACAATCATGCTCTCTGCAGGGTAAAACCCTCCTTACAAACTGACAACAGAACATATTCTGAACAAATTTTTGGAAACTGAGGCACCTTTAGCCCAGGCCAGATAATTAGAATTTGCTCAAAATATAGACAGCAGGAGTTCAGAACATAGAAGAGAAAAGACTATTTCCTCAGTCAGCTACACAGTGAAAAGGAATTGAAAATTTACTGTATTTCGAACCCATGATACGTCATTTATGGTGCTTTTAGTATAATTACACTTAGATTTAACTGTGGAGTTTTTAGTAGAGGCTCTATGAATCATTACTTTATATTGAAAGCTAAACTTTAAAAATATATTTGTTTTCAAAAGAGTATAGGAATTTTTCAAATTACTGTTCTATATGGAAAGAAGAGAATAAATGATGCTCCCTACCCCTGGTAGAACCACATGTCTATAAGGCAGTACAAATAGAAACTGGGTAAGAGCTAACACTTTCTCAACAAATTAATTAGGCCTAAAGTACTGATGTAATTTATTAAATGGAAGTTAGTGGACAAACATCTTAATAAAATTTGAAAGTAAACGGCAACAAGGTAAAATTAAAGTCTTTTAAAAACTTAAAAAAATGTTACAATCTGCGTGACACAAAACTTGTGAAAAATCTGCCTAAGAACATCAAGATGCCACATTAAGGCACCTTGAGCAACTGAAGAAGGTGAGTCAAGAAAATAATCAGTCCTCAGATCCAGGTTTTAACACTGTATTTCTAGAACTTTTATTTAATGTTTATTTTTAAAAATTTTTATATTGTTTATCATTCCTCTATATCCTTCCATTATCCTATGGCTTATTGTATGAGTATAACATACAACATAATACCAATAACATTCTGCCAATCATAGTATTTATTTTCTAGAAATAAAACCTCGGATAGCAAGGAATAAAGTTTGGTACTGTGATAGAAAAATAAATCACATACAATTCTCTTTTTACTCGAGATTCTTAAAATTCTTTCATATCATCTCAAAGTTCTGATGATAAAGGGAAATATACTTCTACTTGTATAAAAGTAGCTATTTAAACTGAGGGTAAAAGACCTGACAAGCCATATGTTGGTGCTTAGAGAAAACAGAACAATATATTGCTGCTTTTAATAAGGCCTGTTTCTCCATAGGAATATCACAAATGATACCGTGTTTTCCCCAACATTATCTCCATCCTGACTCCATTTTCTTAAAAGCATAGAGATCTGATTCAATTTTTTTCTCACCTCTGTTTCTTAAGATGTTCTAGAATGGTTCCCAGACATACTCACATCTAATGATTTCACTCTCTACTGCCAAATAATTATCTCTACTACTTTACCTCCAAAATGTTAAGCTTTGAATTTTGCCTACAGTGACAAAACTCTTATCTAAAACCTCTTTCACTAACTTGTTCCTAACAAGTATACTTGTAATAATTTTTCTCACAGTGATACTCAGAACCATAATCTCTACTGTCCTAGGACATCTGTCTATTTCTGGCTTCACTTACTCATTTGTTCCAAAAGCATATCATCTGTAACACTCTTCTCTCAACCTTGCACTATGCCATTCCAACCTGAAATCACAGGTAACAGCTTAACACTCACTTCCTCAACCCTTGAGTTGCTATCACTGTATCACAGTAGTCATGTCTCATGAAAACTCAAAAGCTATTTACTATGGCAAGATCCTTGTCTATTATATAGGTGTTCAAAATTTATTGATAATTCAAAGTAGCAGAAAAGAAGAGGTGATGACAGATTAAATGAGTCAGGTTGAAAAACATGTATTTATTTTAGCCAGAGAGGAAGAAATAAAATACAAAGAAGGAAATAAAAGAATGTGAACATAGGTGCTGGGGTTGTGGCTCAGAGATATAGTGCTCGCCTAGCATGCGTGAGGCACTGGGTTTGATCCTTGGCACCACATAAAAATAAAATAAAGATACTGTGTCCATCTATAACTAAAAAATAAACATTAAAAAAATAAAGTGAACATAAATGTGAGAGAATACAAATAAAGGAATATTGCAGAGGAGCAACCAGTGCTTAAAATTTCTTACAAAGATAAGCAGCCGGCCTTATAAAGGAAAAAGAACACCTCCTCAAAGACAGACAACAACAAAAACACAGACAACTGGTAACTAAGAGATCTCATGTTAGACTTGGTTTTATTAAAATGGGAATAGGTCTTTAGGTAAGGATGGTAAATGGTTATCAATGGTAAATGGCATTTATTGGATTATTATTGGACATTTAATAGAGAGATGTGTTCTAAACAGAAGGTCACGGAGGAGAAAAAGAAGCATCTATTATGTAGTAGAAGATGTATATATACTTCACAACAATGACAGTCTCAGGAATCCACAGATGTGGAGCAAATAGGAAAATGAGGTACAGCAAACTTTTGCTAAAAGTGACCATTTTGTAAAATACTGGCTTCCAGTGTAGCAAAATGTTAACTGTTGAATCTGAAGGACAGGTAAATGGAGGTTCATTAGACTACTCTATTTTTTCTATACTTTTCAAAATGTTTATAGTAAGTATTAAAAAAAAATTGCCAAGTACTGTTTTTTTTTAAGAGAAAGAGAGAGAAAGAGAGAGAGAGAGAGAGAGAGAGAGAGAGAATTTTTTAATATTTATTTTTTAGTTTTCGGCGGACACAACATCTTTGTTTGTATGTGGTGCTGAGGATCGAACCCGGGCCACACGCATGCCAGGCGAGCGCGCTACCGCTTGAGCCACATCCCCAGCCCCCAAGTACTGGTATTGATGGTGGTGGCAGAGTGCTTGCCTAGCATATACAAGGGCCTGCTTTTGAATCTATGAAAAAAAGAAAATTCTAGTAGTAGTCATATGATCTCAGAACCAATAACCCTCTTCCCTAATTATCTGACCAATTTACATAAACTTTCCCATGATTTTAGGAATTTCAGAGAGGTAATTAGATGCAGAAACATATACATGAGAATACTCTAAAATTCACTGAAAAAGTGCCTCAAAATAATTCTGTTTGAAAAGGATTTGTGCCACATGTCACCAAATTTGTTATATAGTGAGAATGCAAGCTAGCATAATGATTAGGCTAAGTGTAGGGGTAATAAAGATACAATATGAAAGTTAGAAAGAAAAGCATTTCTACTAAGCATGTGCTTAATTAAAGAACAAGGTTATAAACACTTACTTCATCTCTAGAACTTCCTCTAAGTGTTTCCTTCTCTCTGCCCGAAGATTGGTCAAATGAGTTTCCTTTTCTGCCAGAGACTGCTGAGTGGAAGACAGCTTTGCTTTCATGGACTCTAGTTCCTGCTTTACTTTCTCCATGGCCATCAATAGCTCCTCCACCTATGACAAAAATGGAAAGGAGAAAAAGAGAACATTTTGATTATTCAAAAGTCAGCGAAGCTGCAACATAGGCAACTACTGGGCCCATAAAATTGAGGGCACATAAGAATACACAAAAATTTTTCTACTCTTTCTGGATCAGACCTATATATCAAGATATAGTCAATAATGACTTCCTGATTCTATAATTCTTTTTAATTTAGATCAGAAATAACTTATTTTTTTCTGGTATGTACATATATAATTTTCTTTTTGAAAGTGCATATGTAAGTCATCAGTTCAAAAAATCACACTTTGGGCTGGGGTTGTGGCTCTGTGGCAGAGCACTTGCCTTGTCCATATGAGGCACTGGATTCAATCTTCAGCACCATATGAAAATAAATTTTTAAAAAAAGATATTATATTCATGTATAAAAGATATTATGTTCTTGTATAACTAAAAAAATGCTAAAAAACAAAAGAAGTAACACTTTACTATAGAAAATCCCTAAATGAATGTTGTTTGAAAATGGTCCAGAAATTTCCATGGAAATAAAACATAAAAATACAAAGAAAAAAATCATAATAAATATTGATAGGAGAATTTTAGGAAACAAAGGACATAAACTTAAAAAGATTCAGCATACACATAGTTTTATATATATATAAATTTATATATATATAAAGTTTTATATATATATAAATTTATATATATATAGTTTTATATATATATATTATATGTATATATATAAAAAACTATATAGTTTTTATACACCTAAAGTATCATTTTTATTGTTTACACAATTAAGAATTTTTTTTTAAAAATAGCAGCCTATTGTCCCCCCAGCACTAATTAAAAAAAAAAAAAAAGAAGATCTATAATCAAACATGGCTGGAAGTACAAACCATATATCAATAGTAACTCTAAACGTTAATGGCTTAAACTCTCCAATAAAGTGACATAGGATGGTAACATGGATTAAAAAAACAAATCCAACAATATGCTGCCTCCAGGAGACACATCTGATTGGAAAAGACATACACAGGCTGAAGGTGAAAGGTTGGGAAAAATATACCATGCACACGGTCCTCATAAGCAAGCAAGGGTGGCCATCCTCATATCGAATAAAATCGACTTCAAGACTAAGTTAATCCAAAGGGATAAGGAAGGACATTATATACTGTTAAAAGGAACCATTCACCAACAAGATATAACAATTATCAATATTTATGCACCAAATAATGGTGCTGCGACCTTCATAAAACAAATTCTCCTCAAGTTCAAGAATCAAATAGACCACAACACAATAATTATGGGTGACTTCAACACACCTCTCTCAC
>NW_026000171.1:7206568-7286691 GCF_001458135.2 Marmota marmota marmota
TAAAAAAAAAAAAAAAAGAAGTCATAATTCAACCAAACAGTTACTTACTGTAACGCCAGGCAAATAGACTTTTTTTTTTTTTAAAGAAAGACCGAGGGGACTGAGGAGACGAGTATCTGTCTGATTGATACTGTTCTATCAACCAGATGGATAGGACAGCGAATGCTTTAAATACACTGGGGTAGGAGGTGGAGGAACCTTGATAGAAACAGACCTGAAAAACAAATAAAAACCACCCAAGGTGTGCATGAAGGGTGGAGGAGGGGATGCTAAATCATATGGAAAAGAAACTCAGAGAGCAAGATATGTATTTTTCTACTTACTCTGGGTGTTTACCTAATCAGAATTATTTAAATAAACAAGGTCATTTTTAATTCAGAAGTAAAAATAATGCTGATGAAAACATGTGTTATCACCAAAAAATAACCTCAACCAGGTAAGGAAATAGCCAACTGCATGGGTATTGCTTTTCAAGAAATAATCTTGGTGACAACAGATGTTTTCAGAAGTTGCAATAGGGATAGGTAGAGCATTTATCATTGCTTGACTCCTACATAAACTAATTGGTGTGATACTGAAACTAAGCGCTGTCTGGAGAAAAAACTGCAGTATAATACACCAGAGTTGTTCACTGACCCCTAGAAATTAATGTCTGGTAACTAATCACATCTTGCTGTTGACTGGAATCAGCTGCTAAATACTCATAGTAGCAGATATATTTTGTTTTTTGGCACGTGCATTATTTTATAGAAGTAATCAAGTTGATGTCCTCAGCTAATGGGATCCTCACAGTCCAAGTTACCATGAGAATATACTGTCATGCAGATTTCCTTGGGTATGTATTAATATCTGCAAGTTTTATATGAATATATATCTCCCTCTGCCTTGTACGAACTACTGAAAAGATTGATTCAATTTTATCAGTTTAACTCATGTAAAATCTTATCTAAAATTGTGTACAAATGTTAAGTTCTTATGATACCACAAAATCAATAGTAGATAAGCACCATTTGTGTCCCTCTTTTATGGATTTACCTAAACAGATCTCAAAAAGTCTCCCTTCCACTCTATCCTTCACCATTTCAGGCAACCAGTGATATTAGCTTCTTAATAACTTGGAGAAATATTTTGCATGTACACAAGCAGGCATTGATTCCTCCTTTTCCTACCTATACACACTCACAAGCATCTAAACTTTTTTGTTCAATCTTTTATTTTAGTACAATATAAATACAGAAAAAATACTCAGACAATAAATGTACTCATTGAAGAATTTTCTGAGTGAACCCATTTTTGTAATCAGCACACAGATCCATAAACAGAATACTATCAATACTATAGAAACCACCCTTATATCACCTTTCCAGATAAGGGTATTCACTACTCTGTTTTTCCACACTCTAGACTAGTTTGCATTTTTGCTTTAATTTTGTACAAATAGAATTGAAAAAGTATATCATTTTACAGATTTTCTCAGTTTTAATCTGTGAGATTCATCCATATTTTTAGGTATAAATACAGTTCTGAAATTCTCATAATTCTATGCTATTACACTATGTGAAAATACCATAATTTATTTAAGAGTTGGATAAAGAGAATTTTACCTTTCATTGAGTTTAATTAATTTTTCTTTATATTTTTTCTATGTTAAGAGCATTTTGTACACTGAATAATATTTTTACTACTTTAGGGTTATAAGGATACACACACACACACACACCAAAAAAACCCACTTGATTTCTGTATATATTGTAATGGTCAAAATTCATTTTTTTAAACTAATATAGATACCTGACTGAGAACTATAAACAGCACAAATTTCAAAAATCATGATTAGAAATAAATTTCCACCTATTTTGAAAAATATCAGAAATTAAAGACTACTTATGATATATAGGAAAAATGTTTCAACAATACTTCATATTGTAAACAACAAATTTTAAATTTCATAAATGAGCAATGTGAAATACAGCATGCATTTAAAAAGTCTTCCATATATATATGTTTCAGGATTAAGAACAAAACACACATCTACATACAGGAGTCCTCCCTTATTGATGATTTTGCCCGTGGCAGTTTTCAGTCACCCATAGTCCAGAAATAAACGATTCGTAAGTTTTAAATTGTGCACTGTACTGAGTAATGTGATAAAATCTCACACTGTCCTCCTCTATCCTTCCTGGAATGTGAATTCTTTCTTTGTTCTGTGGCTCCAACCTGCCTATCAATAATTTAGTAATTACATCAGTTATCAGATGCAGTGCCTTGGACTTTTAGGGTTTGTATTCAAGTAATCCTTATTTTATTTAATAATGCCCTGAAGTATTAAGTCGCAATTCAAATATGCCAAAAAGAAGTAAAGTGCTTCCTTTAAACAAAAGGAGAAAAGTACAATAAGACATTTTGAAAGAAAGTATATGTCCATTCACATAATTATTATTATACATTGTTGGAATTACTCTATTTTTAGTTCTTGTTGCTAATTGTGTCAATTCTTAAATTTTATCATAGGTATACAAACACATTTGTAACAATATACTGCATATAGAATTCAGTATTATTTGTGGTTTTAAGCATCCATGGAAGGGGCAGGTCTTAGAAAGTATCTCCCACATATAAGGGAGAACCACTATAATCACTACCCAGGAGCATTGAAAGTGCAGTTAGCCAACTGTATGTATTCCACTAAATCTTTTGAGAAAGGTAATTTATGTTACTTTTTCCCGTATGTGTCTCTTTTTAACCTCATTTAGGTATTTTATATGTACAATCTCCAAATAAAACACTACTCATTTTTATCAGTTTATGAATTTGTATAAATAAAATCTTTCTTACTTCATCCAACACTGTTTTTCATGAATATTTTTAAAAAACCTACCATATGTGTGTATTCTCGAACCAAGAGCAAAACAGCCCCATGTACTCACCACCCGGAAGTGAGAAGCAATGACAACCCAGCAATACTGACCGCTGTGGCAGTCAGATTATGGTTTACCACTAAATTGAACAGGCTCCTTAGAAAAATGGTTGAGTCCAGATTTGGGGCTAGAAACATACAAATCATCTTTGCACATCTTGTGCTAGAAAGCAAGAAAAACAGGGATCAAGGTAAAAGGACACCAAAATTGGTGCCAAAACAAGCTTAAGATATCATGTTGGAGGGGGTGTGAGTGACTACAGAAAGAAGTGAAAAAAGCAATTCACAACCTCTATGAACATAGATACAAAAATGCTCACTGAAATACTCAGAAACCCAAACATGAACACAGTGTATCATGTAAAAATTGGGACTTACCCAAAGAATGGAAGTTGATTTAAAATCATATTAAAGAATACAGTATAAAAATCATATTGTTATTTCAATAAATGTACAGAAAGCATTTACCAATTCCTAGCATCCTTTTATGATAAAACACTTTAAAAACTAGGAATAGAAGAAACTCCCTAAAATGATGGACCAAGAACAAAATCAGACTATTTGCTCTTACTACTTCTATTTAACATTGTACTAGAGACAGAAAAATTAAGCCTTGCAAAAAGAGTAAAAGTTATCCTGGGCTGGGGCTGTAGCACAGTGGTAGAGTGCTTGCCTAGCATGTGTAAGGCACTGGGTTCAATCCTCAGCACCACATAAAAATAAATAAAGGTCCGTCAACAACTAAAACAAGATTAAAAAAAAAAAAGTTACCCATACTGCAAGGAAAGCATAAAACTTCCTCTAGTTGAAGATGACATGCTGTTGTGTAGAGAAAAATCCTAAGGAATCTATTAAGAATCATTTATAATCAATGAACAGAGGAACATTGTTGGATACAAGACAAGACAGACAAAAATCAACTGTATGACCATACAGAACAATACAAATAAAATTTTAAAAAATTCCATTTAAAATGGCATAGTGAACTGTGTAGGTATAAATTAAAAACAAAAGAAATGTAAAACATGTATACAAAAAGTTATAAAACATTCTTCAAAGAAATTAAAGATGACATATAAATGGAAAGACACTCAATTTCCTGGATAAAAAGGCTTAATTTTGTTAAGATGGCAATACTCTGCAAATTGACCTACAGGTTCAAAATGATTCGTATAAAAACCTTAGCTGTTTTTGTTTGTTTGCAGAAATTGGCAAGATGATTCTCGAGTTCACATGGAAATAAAAGAAATTCAGAAACAGACAAAATTATCTTGGAAAAAAAATATTGCAGGACTCATACTTCTTTTTTTTTTTTTAATTTGTTTTACTGAGTTACACATGACAGTACAGTGATCTTGACATATCATACATTTGAAACGTTTTAGTTTGAATTCATCCCATTTGTTGATTCTTGGTTTTAATTCTTGTGCTATAAGTGTCTTATTAAGGAAATTGGGGCCTAACACCATGTGATGGAGATTAGGGCCTACGTTTTCTTCTATTAGATGCAGAGTCTCTGGTTTAATTCCTAGATCCTTGATCCATTTTGGGTTAACTTTTGTGCATTGTGAGAGAAAGGGGTTCAGTTTCATTTTGTTGCATATGGATTTCCAGTTTTCCCAGCACCATTTGTTGAAGATGCTATCCTTCCTCCATTGCATGCTTTTAGCCCCTTTATCAAGTATAAGATAGTTGTAGTTTTGTGGATTGGTTTCTGTGTCCTCTATTCTGTACCATTGGTCCACCAGCCTGTTTTGGTGCCAGTACCATGCTGTTTTTGTTATTACTGCTCTGTAGTATAGTTTAAGGTCTGGTATATTGATACCATCTGTTTAGAATTGCTTTTGCTATTCTAGGTCTCTTATTTTTGACTCATACTTCTTGACTTCAAAACTTACTAAATGTACAAGTGTACCCTTTTCCCCACATCCTCGCCAGCACTTGTTGTTGTTTGACTTCCTAATGGCTGCCAATCTTACTGGAGTGAGATGGTATCTTAGGGTGGTTTTGATTTGCATTTCTCTGACAGCTAGAGATGTTGAGCATTTTTTCATGTACTTGTTGATTGACTGTATGTCCTCCTCTGAGAAGTGTCTGTTCAGGTCCTTGGCCCATTTGTTAATTGGGTTGTTTGTTTTCTCATTGTTTAATTTTTTGAGTTCTTTGTATACTCTGGATATTAGGGCTCTATCTGAAGTGTGAGGAGTAAAGNGGGGGGAGGGGGGAGGATGGGAAAGGCAGAGGAGCACAACAGACACTAGGATGGCAATTTGTAAATCAATGGATGTGTAACTGATGTGATTCTGCAATCTGTGTATGGGGTGAAGGTGGGAGTTCATAACCCACTTGAATCAAAGTGTCGAATATGATATGTCAAGAAATTTGTAATGTTTTGAACAACCAACAATAAAATATTAAAAAAAAAAACTTACTAAAAAGCTGCATGGCTGATATTGCTTTAATGAAATAGGTTATCAATGAAAAAAAACAAAAACAAAAACAAACAAACCCAAAAAACTCACAGTCCAGGGGAAAAAACCTAACTTTTAAGAGTCAACTGATTTTTGACATTTTTGATCAAGACAATTCAATGAGGAAAGAATATTCTTTTGAACAAATGGTGCTTGAACAAATGCCCCAGTTCTTTACATTTTAAATTTCCCATGCCATGAACTCTTTTGGCAAAACTGGGTCACTTTTGTTCTATTCAATGCACAATACTCTGGTTGACTGTTTTTTTTTTTTTTTTTGGGAGGGGTGCCACTTAATTTGTTCCTCCTATTCTCTTGTTTTTTGTAAACCAAAAGATCTAAAGACATAAACAGATTTGGATTTGATTTTTTTTTTGTCTTTTTGATAGCATTACTTCATAGGTAAGGCTATGTAGTTCATATTACATCATAAAATTGACATGTAATGGCTACCTGTCCCAGTTTTAGCATTAACATTGGTGTGTGTGTTCAGACAGTGATTTCTTCATTATTAGTTTCTCAATCTTTCACCAAATTCTTATGTCATCTCAATAATAATCAGTAAAGTCAAACAATGTTTTGAACCATTTGCATGACTGCTGCTTTTGTAAATTCCCAGTCAAATCTACCTCCCACAATCTAACACCGCATTGGTTTGTTTGTTATTTTTGTGGACTTGATAGTCATAAAAATATAAATAAACATATATTCCAGACATATATTCTTTCATTAATTATGTGTAAAGCAAATCTCCCAGTTGAGATCTTATGTTTTCCTTTTATTATGGTATTCTTCAATGATCTCAAATATATAAATGTAATTGACCATATCGAGCATTCATTTTAGGATTTGTGACTACTATAACCTGATTAAAAAATCTTTCCTTAAACCCCAAATCACATATTTCCTATTGAGCTTCACTGGTAGACTAAATTAGTGGTCTCAATTATCCATTCCTCTAAAGTACTGTCCATCTACATACAGTCTTGTCACGGCCTCATGGTAGGCAGAGGACATTGATTTTGGTTAGGCTATGTGGCTTCCTTTGGAAAATGGGATGTTAGCTTATCTGACACAAGCTAAGGCTTATAATCTGTGTACCTGGATTGCATTACTACCACTCTAAGAGAATAACAAAGTAGCTGTGGCCCCCTAGTTGTATCCTAGGATAAGCAATGTAGAGCAGAGCCACCCCTTTTTTATTTTTTTAGACTTGTTTCTGTAAGAATAGGAAAATATTTGCTTACTTTAAGTTTACTAAACATCGATCAATATAAATCTCTGGGTTTGAAAATTTTTATACTTACTCATTCTTTTTCAAGTTTTCTTTTTCATATTTAGCTGGCTTTGCCAAGTTCCATTTTTCTTGGCATTTGGTCATTTTATCTAAATTTTTGAGTTTACTGGCAAAGATACTCTAGTATCTTTTTAACCCTCCTGTCCTAGGACAGTAGTTATGAACCTGTAATCATTCTAAATATTACCCATTCTATGTCTTTCTTTTTTCTTTTAGTTTCACTGAAGGCCAGTCAATATTTTTAGTGTTTTCATAAAATTTTACTTTATAAAATTTTTCTGAACTTTATAAAATTTTTTTTCTTTTTAAATGGGGGTGCGGTGTTGTTGGTTGGCTGCCCTGAATCTTTTCTTTTTTTTTTTTCATAGTTGTAGATGGACAGAATGCCTTTATTTTATTAGTTATGTGGTGCTAAGGATCAAATCTAGCGCCTGACACATGCTAGGCAAGCACTCCGCCACTGAACCACACCCCAGACCAGGATCTTTTCTTTATCCTGCCAAAATACAAAACTCAATGTTCAAGTTCTACTGCTTATTAAGTATTTATCTTTGAATTGCTTACTTGGGTTAAGGATTTCTTTTTGGGGGTTTGGGGGGCAGTTTATTTTATATAGCACCTTCATCTATTTCTGTGGAAGTCATTTTCCTGGCATGTAGTCTACCATTTCTAAAGATATGTTTTGTCTTCCATCTAAAATTTTTACCTCAGAGCTTTGTGTTAGTACCATGTTCTTAAAGATGGCTTTAGTTTCCTATCCATTTGTGTCAGATCTACAAGGTATTTCTGCCTCAGATTATATATCTATCCAAACAAGTTTTAAAGCATTTTAGTATTGAAAGAAAGAATGATAACATAAACCAAGATTTCTAGTTAATCACCTGATTCACTCTCTGGCTCTAAGCCAATGAAACAGTTTCAAAGTCAATTTGAATGACTTTATTTTTTGTTCTTCTATAATCCAGGAGAGCATACCCAGCTAGCACCATTACATGCTACCACAGTCCTCCTTGCATAGTATACTGAGCATCATAATTGAAATGAAGGTCATGAAAACTAAGTAGAAGAAAAAAAGAGATAAATCTTAGACTAAACAATGAAGAAATTCTTTATAATTTTAAAATATGCTCCAGGTCAGAGCACAATTTTTAATAGCAGAAGTTTTAAGACACACACAAAAATCTCTAGCCAGAGCTGGGATTCAAGTAACTTAACTGCCTCTAGTAACATATTATGGAGAAAGCTCAGGGCTTGACAGTGTGCAGTGCCAGCAGGACCAGATGGTTTGCTTAAATCACAAGCTAATAAACTTTTACTCAGAATAAGAAAGGAACAAATTATGATTCCACCACAGACCTATTTTCCTTAAGAAAGCAAAGCAATGAAATGCTTTAGGTGCTGGCAAAGCCCACATCTTCATTTCTCACTGCCTTCTATTCCACAACAGACAGCAAAGTACTTGTTGTAGTTTCCAAGATGCTTATGGAAAATCTTATTATAGTTTCTTGGGAGGGTAAGAAGCCTAAGTCTACAAAGGAAGAGAAAGGGAGCGGTTAAAATTAAAAAAAAAAAAAAGAAAGAAAAAAGAAAAAAACACCCAAAATTTTATCTAAAGGTTAAGCAATCACCATGTAAGCCAGTTTGTTCATCTGAGTTTACTGGTTTTCTTCACTTGAACAAAATTTGAGATTAACACCCATCTTGTTTTACAAGTATCAAAAAAAGTTACCAAGCTTCTTCTGGGCCAAGAAGCATGTATGAAATATTAGTGAGAAAAGTATATATGTATACATATGTGTGTATATGCATATACACTTTATTAATGGGTACGTGTGTGTATGTGTGTGTGTGTGTATTTACTTACACACAAATCCTATCAACATATTTTACCCAACTCCTTTAGGTGTTTCATAATCACTGCCAATGAGAATTTGAATGTATATTTACTAACAAAGTTTTATGCTAGTGTATTTACACCAGGAATATCTTTTTTTCTAATATGTTCTTTTTGCCAATGCATGGTAATTCTTTAACCAAATACACATCAATAATACAATATTTTATGGATATGGAATAACTATAGCTTCTGCCAATAATAACAACAACTTACATTATATGACCACTTTGAAGGGCACCGTTCTAAGTGTTTTACATATATTATCTCATTAAAACTTCACAATGATCCTACGAAGTGGGTATTAGGTATTATTATCATCATCATAACCATCAGTTCTTGTTTCTGTAGCAGAAGAAACAGCTTTAGAGGGTAAAGTGCCTTGCGCAACATCATACAGTCAGAGGAAGCAAAGCTAAGATTCCAGCCTAGGCAATCTGACTCCACAGTATTCACCTTTCATGCTGTTGTCCTTCAATGTATCAGTATTCAACAAAATCTGGAAAAGCTTTTCACATTATATCTAATGAGTCATTCTGGGGAGTATTCTAATGCCCACTCTTGCATCTTTCTCTCCTTTCTTTCTCTCCCTTTTCTCTTATTCCCCCCAAATATTTAACTCATAGTATGTGCTGGACACAAAGTGCTATGCCCTCATGGCATACTAGAAAACAAAACAGACATGTGCCTCCAACTCTAAAGCTTAAAATCCATATTATCTTTATGCTTAGAGATACAATCACTAATTAATAAAATTTATTAATATATAATTAGAAACAGTGAATATTATATAAATGAATATGTTTCCCTAAGACAGCCAAGAAGCAGGTGGGGAAGAAAAGGGTATTCCACTTAGGATCCCATAGTAATAGCAGCCTTGAGGTGGGAAAGCAGATATCTACCAAAGAAGACCCCCCCCGCCCCCGCAAAAAAAAAAAGCACACATCTACCGTAAGCCCTAGAACAAGGGGAATAAGGATACAAATGTGGCTGAAGAAGGAAGAAAGAGATGAAGATGGATTTTAGACCATATTAGGGATTTTGGTATATAGGCCAAAGCAACCGAAAGGTACCAAAAGGATCTGATTAAATAGAGGAGCAAGAAGATTTAGAATGTTAAAATCAGAATTACTAAAATAATAGATCAAGGAATCTAAGCATGACACAGAGAGAAACAAGGAAAGGGCTAATGGATTAGGATAAAGCAAAAAGCGACAAAGATCTAAAACTTCAAATGATATAGAAAGGTGGTGTAGCAGGAATACTTGACAAGAAAGCTAAAATAACAGGAAACTGTGATTAGAAACAATGCTTTAACAATGAATAGGGAGGTAGACTAGATTAAAACAAGGTCTATAATGCTTGAGATCAAATGAAGAAAGACACTGGAAACAAAGGCTTCTGGCCAAGAAACTTCGAAGACAAAGTCACAAATGATTACTACCACGTGGGTATTTCTCACTCATGAAATCACTGAGACTGCAGAAGTCTTCAATGAAAAACTTCAGCACAACTGGAGGTTGTGGCATACACCTGTAATCCAGCTACTTCAGAGGCTGAAGCTGAAGGATCGCATGTACAAGACCAGCATGGGCAAATAAATGAGTGAGACCCTGTCTCAAAATACAGAAAGAAAAGGCAGGGAGTTAGGGTTGTTGTTCAGTGGTACAGTACCTCTGATTTAATCCTTAGTCCCCTCCCCCAAAAAGGGCAGGGGGGTATAGCTCAGCGGTAAAGTGCCCCTGAATTCAATCCCCCTACAAAAGAAAAGCTTCAGTGCCAGAGTTGAATGGTATGAGCCTTGAAGAAGCAGGGATTCTTATATAAGAATGTGATGGAACAATGATTGAAGATATAGTGGGATGAGAGTCTATATCTAGCCATTAAGATTAACTATTTATTGATCACCAGAAAGGGTTGTTGGCAGCAGCCAGAAAAGAGATAAGATTATATTTCAGGCAAAGAATGTGAAAGATGGTTCAAAAAAGAACGCTGTCAAGGCCTGGCATGGAGTAGAAAATTAATGAATATTTGTTGAATTAATAAATTAATTAATGAAGACAAAATAAACTTGTCAATTTTGATGATTCAAAAGGGAAATATCAGAAGGATCAGAGGAACTGGAGGATTGGATTAAGAAAGTACATAACAATAGAGGGATGACAGTGCAGTGAAGCATAGATGACTGGGGGTTAATTCTTAGACAATGTCTGATGAATTCCAGGATGGTAGGCACAGTGAAAGTAGCTCTTCTAGTTTCTTTGAAGATGGGAGACATTGGTTTCAATGGATGATAACATCAAAATAAGCCATATGCCACGAAAGAACTTATAAATTTTATTTTTTTGTTATACTACCCATTTAAATGCATATGACTTGCATAACAATGCAGATAATTTGTAGTCTGCTGTTTCAAAATAATTTCTAAGTTATTCCTGATGTAATCAATGATAACAATATCACTGAATTATGCATTACATTAGGCTTAAAGTACTTTATCTTTTATTACTGTTCTTATGAAGGACTCACGTGTAGGCACGAGTCAGACACAGAACTGAAGAAGACACCATTTTTCTACAATTCAAATTTGGGTCTTAGTAAGTTTCTTGATTTTTAAATACATTTTTGCATTTTTCCATTAAGTCAACACTGCCAAAGATTTGTGAGAATGAATAAAAATCAGTAAATGACACTTTAAATAACTGATGTGCTTCTTGAGTAGGGAATTTACAAAATGTTTTTACTGTCTCTCGAAATACAGTTCACATTCCCAAAGAACATTTAACAATGCTGGGTATTTCTATGAAAGCATGTGAACTGGAAATAGCCACAGAGTTGAGATTGACTGCAGAGGAGTGAATTCATAACAATTGGCTGTATTCTTTCACTGGCACTGCTTTTATGTTTCCAGTAATATTAACTTATGGCAACGAATCTCTGCAACTGAAGAAATTTTTAAAAAGAGAGTGGAAATGTTAGGGTGAAAGAAATGCTTCCTTTTCAAGCCATCTCAATTTTCCTTTTCTTTTTTTTAAGTAAAGTCAGAGGGCTTAGGTAGATAAATCCTATAATAAGTACGCATCGTTCTAAGTAGAACTTGAAAAATCAGACATCAATAAAACATGGGTGTACATTTTCAAAGCAATTATCACCCTGATGCTATCATCTTGAGTCACCAAGGTTGGAAAAAGGCCTAAAAACTGCCAATGTTTTTAATCACTGCCAATTCTATGTAGGTGATTTTGGGAGACATAACATCAAAACTAAAAATTAAAAAAACCTAAATTAATGTACTGAAAACAAATTCTTATTTCAGCAGACTATTATTTGATTAAACCTCTTCTATAATTTGCTTATTTAGCAACACACATTGCACCAGAATCAGATAAAAAAAATTAATAACTTCCTGGTCCATATAAGCTCCACAGTCCTTTCTGTATTTAGAAATAATCTAAATAACAGATCGTGCTTTTGTTCTCTAGTAGCAATAGCAAAAAAAGATGTGGCAACCATCATTTTATACTTTCTTCTGTATCTGGGTCTTGAGAGCTCTTTATAGTTCATTAGGGTTTGTGACAAATGAAGTAATTTAGGAAAGAAAATACAAATAGAGGAAGAATGATGATACCTTTCCTTCAACTCCAAGCTCTGGTAAGTTCTCAAAAAAAAATGTTTTGCCTACTTTGCTAGAACTTGTGACAGCAGAATAAGTTTTAAATGTCTATAAAAACATCCAAATGTTGGAAAGAAATTTCCCTCTTAGATGAAATGATTTGATATTTTAAATGGAAAAAGTTCTATTTGCATTTTATTATCAAAACAGCAATTCCTTTACTAGCAAAATCAACAATGCAGAATATAACCTGAAGATCCATTCTTCAAGGATCATACTGAAATGGTTTGAGTAAAACAGCTTTATATTATTTCCTTAAGTTTTCAACAATAAAAACAAAAGTTAACTGGCATTTTAACTGGAAATGTTATTCCTCATTTACAATGATGAAAAAAAATCAAACTACTATCTAGAAGTAACCAACATTGGTTTTTCATCAATGAGAGATAACATTTTGTGAAGAATGGTTTGAAACAAAATTCTAGCAAATGGAATGACAGTTGTTTGCCCTTATTAAAAGCTTACTGTTAGCAGAAGGAGAAAAGTTAAAAGAACGACTTAATGTGTAGCAACCCAAGGACATCAAGGGGGAACCCATAAACATCATGTAAGTGTGTGTATCAGACACACACACATGTACACATGCACATACACACAGAATTATTTTGGTCATAGTAATAAGGCTCAACATTTGTATGCATTCTTTATAGTCTTCTACAATTTAATCTCAATATGAAGTATTGAATGGATGTTCACGGGGGTGATCATTTCTTCCATTTAGGTTAAGCTATGGAAGCTTGTCAAGAGGATAGAACTTACCTGAAAACACAACCAATAAACAAAACTTAAGAAATGAAATCCACACCATTTGACTCCTAATCCCATGTACTTTACATTAATTCTTACTGCACTTTTGTTTACTAAAAAGGAGAGAGATAAGAGAAAGAGATAACGAGTGCCAAACTTGAGCTTAGGACATGTCACTCACAAAAACTATCTATTGAGTAGGATAAACCCTACTGTGCACATTTCTCTAGGAAAATGTCTTTCATTGAAAACATCCAGGAAGATGCAGCCATGGAGAACATAAACTGCATATAAAAAGCAGTGGGAGGCCATCTGGCTCTTGTGGCTTCACCTCCAGCCATATCTTGGATGACTGCCTCTATCGTCAATAACTGGGTTTATCAAACCTCTCTGCAGGAGAGAACAGAACAAGGGCCAAACACCCCAAGATCTGATTGCGAGCAAAGTAATATCATCTGTTACAGAATTGCACATAAATTCCAAAAGTTCTGCTTCCTTGTATAGTAGATGTCAAACAGTTAAGATGAAAGTATAAAAACCCATTTATTTAGAAAACAAGTTCAATAGTCTCCTCATGCTCATCTCTGAGGTTCAATTTTGGAATGTACCCATTTTATGTTATTTCCACTGCAGACAGTTTTTTCACTTGGTCCTAGCATTTGAAAGCAGAGATGTGGCCCTTTTGTTGAATAAAAATGAAACCTCAAGCCTAATTCTAGAGGCATAAACAGTCGCTGTATTTCCATGAAAATATGGTCATTTATTACTTCATGAAACATTTTTTCAAAAGGAAAAATTATGATAACAAAAAGACAAAAGACAAATACATGATTTTCAGAATAACTATTACAAACCGCTCATGTTTCTAGAGATTTTTTTCATTATTCCAAATCCTGGGGGCTTCATTTCTGTCTTGGAGTTTCTTTAGTAGCTGTCTACTGACCCCAGCTGGCAAAATTATTGAGGAAGTTACAGTGGCTAAAGTTAATGCCAATTCAATTTTTACATTCTATGTAAAGAAAATTTTTAAGAGAAATAAGAAAACAGAAGATCAAGGTGAAAGAATCTAAAGATTCTCTAAGCTTTATCCTCCTACATACATAGGATGAGAGAAAAAAAATATACACAACTAAGAAAAGGTCATGCCACTGACATGTAGGGTTTTAGGTTCCAACCAATCCATATTTCCAATTCCCATCACATATTAAATGTCCATATTTTTACTTCCATATTATTTGTTACATTTTTCTGTTTTCTTTTGCAAGTTTAGTAAATATGATTCCATCACAAAGATATCATTTAGGGCTATCAGCATTCTTAAAATAATATTCAAATTGCTGCCTTTTCCCTTGTTAATCTTCAAGATGCTTGTTATTATTTTAATCTTTTTTTTTTAATCAAGAGTTTTATTAGACTGGGCCCTATAGCACATGCCTGTATTACTCCTACTAGGGACACTAAGGCAAAAAATCTCAAGTTCAAGGCTAGCCTGGGCAACTTAGGGCACCCGTACCTGATCTCAGAATAAAGCTTTAAAAAAAAGGCTGTGGATGTAACTCAGCACTAGCACACTTGCCTTGAATGTGCCCTGGGTTCAATCCCTAGTACCTCCAAAACAACAACTTACAAACTAAAAAAAAACAAAAAACAAAAAACAGTTGTATTAAAACTCTGGGATCATTTTTGTTGTTTAATACAAAGACAAGGCTAATTCCTTCAAAACTGTCTCCAGCATAACTGCATGAATATGATTTTAAATGTTCAACAAGGAGGGGCTAGGGATGTAGCTCAGTGTATAAAGTTTGCCTAGCTTGTGTGAGGCCTTTCGTTCAATCACCAGAACCCCAAACAAAATAACCCACAAATATACTAGGAGATAGTTTCAAATTTTAAGACAGATCTTAAACTGGAGAAATGTCTGTTTCAACTATGCAAACTGGTCTTGAAATTCTAGATATGAGTTGTGTACTACTCTTACTATCAACATTTAAGATCTGGTATTCTGAAGGGACTAAAAATTTCAATGAAAAATAAGAAGGGACTTTTTAAAAACAGTTTTGCTTTATTCACCATCTTATTCTACATTTTTGAAGGTGGCTACAACAATTCTTCTTTTGAACATTCATTCTCTAAGATACTGATAATCAGACTTGTTATTTGAAAGTATTTGGGTTATTTCAATTACTAAATGAATTGAAATGGAAGATAATATTTGGTTACCATTACTACAGACTATTATCATTCCTCTAACTTAAGGCCATTTCATACATCTTTCTCAGATCAAAAGAAGTCTAAACACTGAGATTTCTGCTATGGCAGGGTACAGCCATTTAACAACTTCTTTCCACAAGCCAGAGATGGCAGAATTCTCTTTGAAGTGGCAGCCCTGTTGGCCTTTAAAGTCCCTTGTCAATTGCAGAATGGCTCTGGTGGGGTTTGTTTTGTAGCCAGCTGTCACCATGAAGGCAGACATGACGTATTTCCAGCAGTCTCACTTCAGGGTCTGTCAAGTGACTGATTTCATAATCAGTCACCATAACAAAAGAGATTCAAACTCCTTGACATTAGAGCAAGAGTCTATAATGAAACTTACTAGGCTCCTCTTGACAGAACTTCATTTTAATATTGAACTGATTACACAATGACAAAGAAAAAAATTATTGTGAACTTAACTGTCATATCTCTTCAGATTCCTGGAACTGTTTAGTGTACTTTCCATATGCTTATCAATGACATTTCAAAATCATGTCTTACTTTTTAAAAATGAAGTATCTTTGAACAACATTATCTTTAATCTGTGCATTGATCAAAAATGGTAACTTCTGGAAAAATCAGTAAACTGTTTTACAAGCATGGTTATGTTGTTAACTTACAACTGAATTTTTTTTTATATGACTGAATGATTCTACACAGTTCTGAGAAAAAAATTTTTAATTTGTAGTACTTTTCGACTGCTTAGCTACTCATCTCAAGAATATCTACAGATACAAATCAGTTTCAGACTTTATAAGGGTAAGCAAAGAAAAATAATTTAAGATATGTTAAGAAGAAACTTCAATAAAGGAACCAGTTTTAATAATATTATAAACTTATTTCTGGGGTGGGGAAAGATAAGACAAATCTTGACGAACCCAATGTCAAGTTTACCAGTGATGGATAACAGAAGTACCAGTCCCAGTAAAAGAAAAGAAAGTAGAATCAAAAGATTTTCAAACTAATTGGATCACAGTTCATATATGCTCTAAAGGTTATTTTGAATTTTTATGTTTTTATGAACATGATTCACTGCTACTTCAGAGTTGAAGATCAGCTGCTTTATAAGACTTTCAATTATCTCCCACTAGCTCAAAGATGAAAAATAGTGGGCTACAATTTGCACATTCACTTGTCTGTGTCATGTAAATCTAGTATTTTCCCACTGAAGGGCAGGTCAGGGATAACAATGATTTCTAAATTTTATTGTTTCCTTCTGACTATAATCCTCTAGAATTAACAATTCAAAATAATGTAAAATACTTTTGAATAAATTATATGTACTCTAAGTCCTTAAATGTATAATTCTGAAATCTTTGAGGGTTTTAGTTCAGATGACAAGGTGCTTTATTGAATCCAGGGGAAAAGAAGTTGCAATAGAAAATAAAAACATTTAAAAATATTATCATTAAACTCTAAGCTGTTAGTTAAGTGACATTAATGTCAGAATATGTACAAACATTCAGGAGGTCAAAATAAAATTTTATACATTCACTCAATAAATACTTCTTGAATGTTGCATGTGCCAGGCATGATGATAGCTATTAAGAAAACAACAGGAAACAGCTCCTGCCCTCGAGGAACTTGTGTTCTATTAAAGAAAATAGTGATGGTCTCAAAGGAATAGGTAATAAATACATAACAATAACATAGTGTTATAAAACAATTAGGGGGCTGGGGATGTAGCTCAAGCAGTAGTGAGCTCGCCTGGCATCCTCAGTACCACATACAAACAAAGATGTTGTGTCCACCGAAAACTAAAAAATAAATATTAAAAAAAATTCTCTCTCTCTCTCTCTAAAAAAAAAAAAAAAAACAATTACGGATATGTACAGGGCATTGTTTAGAAACATAAGACAGACACATAAGTTAGACTTAAAAGGTCACAGACAGTTTTTATGGAAGGAGAAGTGGGATTTATCCAGATGAGGAAATAAAGAAAGGATGATGAGTGATTCATGCAGAGGGAACACTGTAATTCAACACAGTACAACTATTTCTTGGCAGTCATTAAGAATACAAATAATAATAAATGCTGGCAAGGATATGAGGAAAAGGGAAAACTTATACACTGTTGGTGGGATTATGAATTAGTACAATCACTATGGAAATCAGTATGGAGGTTCCTCAAAAGACTAGGAGTGGAACCATAATTATGACCCCACTATGCTATTCCTTGGTATTTATCCTAAAGAATTAAAGTCATCATATTATAGTGATATATGCATACCTATGTTTTATGAATGAATAAAGAAAACATGGTATATACATACAATGGAATTGTATTCAGTCATAAAGAAGAATGAAGTTGTGGCATCTGGAAAATGGATGAAACTTGAAAGCATTAAGTGAAATAAGCAAGTTTCAAAAAGTCAAGGATCATATATTTTTAAAAAAATCAATAAAAGAAAAAAATAAAAACAAAGGCATTGTATACAACTAAAAGAAATAAATATTAAAAAAAGATTATTCTGGATATTATATGAAGAATAACTAGAATGAGAGAAAAGGTTGCATAATTCAGGGACATGGTAGGGTAATGGCAGTGGAGATGCCATTAATTTTCTTAAATGTAGAAGTTAGAAAGAAAAAAGGGAATAAAATGGGCAGAGCAAGGTTGATGAAAGTAGAAAGACTATCAGTCCAGTATAATAGAAGAGCGAGACTAGGGGGAGGGAGGAAAGAAGAGAAAGTGCAGGAAATGGGAAATGAAACTGACCAAATTAAGTTATGGTACATATACGAATTCCCAACAATGAATTCCACTACTATGTACATTAATAACACCAATTAAGAAAAACATTTTAAAATACCTTTTTTAGTTGTCAATGGATGGATATATATATATTTTGCTGAGAATTGAACCCAATGCCTCACACATGCCAGGCAAGTGCTCTATCAACTAAGCCAAAACCTCAGCCCAAGAAAAAAAAAATTGTTTTAAAGAGAGAGAGAGAGAGAGAGAGAGAGAGAGAGAGAGAATTTTTTAATATTTATTTTCATTTGTATGTGGTGCTGAGGATCGAACCCAGCGCCCCACGCATGCCAGGCGAGCGCACTACCGCTTGAGCCACATCCCCAGCCCCAAGAAAAATTTTTAAAAACTTTTTTTTACTTGCAGATGAACATAATACCTTTATTTATTTATTTATTTTTATGTGCTGCTGAGGCTCAAACCCAGTGCCTCACAAGTGCCAGGCAAGTACTCTACCAACTAAGCCACAACCCCAGCACCAAAAAAAAATTTTTAAATAAACTTAAAAAAAAAAAAATCTAAAGCCATTCTTTATCTTTTAAAAAAGGACCCAATGAGCACTAATGCTAATTTTCTTTTTAGAAACATTAAAGATATTTAATAATTTGTTGTTTAAATGAGTAAATAATACTACTAAAAATATTTATCACAGTAATTGGTAGACAGTAAATAATGTCAATTTCTCAAGTCTGGGAGTTTATTATCAAAAGATGTACTTACTTCCTGTGTCACATTTTCTAATAAAAGGGCAATTGTATTGTTAAGGATTCATCAAAATTTAATCCTTACATAGAGAGGGAGTAAGCATGCATTTTCTCATTTTGAAATTAAGTGAAGAAAGCTATATGTGGTAAATAGCTAACACAAAGATAAAGAGAAACCAACCATGTCATCTTCCGAGTTTATACTTTAGCTCAGAGCATTCTTTTGACTTAAACCCACATATCTATCTGCCTAGTGGAGATCTTTACTTGAAAGAGGTCATAGACATCTCAAATTTAACATCTACAAAGATGAATTCCTGTCTTAAATTCTTCCTCCTCCAGTTTTTTCTACAGTTCAATAAACACCATCACTATCCACTTAGATCTGCATTCTAGAAAATGTAAGGATTTTCCTTGTCACATCCCTCTCCCTCCACATGTAATCAATCAGCAAGACTTATTGAATCTATCTCCAAATGGACTTCTCCATCTCCACTGCCATTACCCTACCATGTCCCTGAATTATGCAACCTTTTCTCTCATTCTAGTTATTCTTCATATAATATCCAGAATAATCTTTTTAAAATATTTATTTCTTTTAGTTGTACACAATGCCTTTGTTTTCATTTTTTCTTTTATTGATTTTTTTAAAAAAATAAATGACAGCGGAATGAATTACAATTCTTATTACATGTATACAGCACAATTTTTCATATCTCTGGTTGTACATAAAGTATGTTGATACCAATTCGTGTTTTCATACATGTACTTTGGATGATGATGTCTATCACATTCCACCATCCTTGCTAATCCCCTGCCCCCTCCTTTTCCCTCCCCTCTGCCCTATCTGAATTCATCTATTCCTCCCCCTCCCTACCCCATTATGAATTAGCCTCCTTATATCAGAGAAAATATTCAGCATTTGTTTTTTTGGGGGATTAGCTAACTTCACTTAGCATTATCTTCTTCAACACCATCCATTTACCTGCAAATGCCATGATGTTATTCTCTTTTATTGGGGCCACACCCTACTTCAATTATGGCTCTTTTGAGAGAGGTTGCTGGTGCAGAAGAGATTGTTAGGGTCCACAAGCCCTTCTCCATAACAGACCTTTCACAGATTGAAAAACGCTTGGGTTCCTATACCACCAACTCTGCCTCATACTTAAAGGAGTTTCCAAGCCTATAGCCTTACTTTTCATGACATTTACATGGTCCTTTCTCCCAGAAGAAAGCAGGCAGATCTGGGAACAAGCCCATAAATTATGCTAATGAGGTCCATCAAACCCCCCCTGACCCACCCATTAGGTGCCCAGGCAGTTCCTGACCAGGACCCTAATTGGGACAACAATACCACTGCAGGATTAGCCCTGAGGGACAAATTTTCCACTTGCCTAGTTGCCAGAAGGCTGTAAACTTTGAAAAACTCCAAGAAATCATTCAGGACAAAAGCGAGAACCTTTCCACCTTCCTAGACAGACTGACTAAGGCTTTCCAGCAATAAATATACTAATTTAGACCCTGAAACCAATTGAGACCCTGAAACCAATAGGAGACAGCTCCTAATGACCTACTTCTTCTCCCAGAGCTACCCCAACATTCAGGCAAAACTTAAAAAACTAGAATGGGGACCTTTGACCCCTGAGACTGAAGTCCTGGTCACAGCCTTTAAGGTGCACCATAACCGGGATGAGAAGGCCAGAAAGCAAAAAACCCAGATGTTGGCACAGGTTCTACGGGGACCTACCCACGGACCCCTTTGTTTTCGGCCAAATGCCCACCACCCAAGATGCCCCCTGGGCCCTGTTTTAAGTGCAGGATGGAAGGACACACGAGAGTGCCCTAATCCCAGACCACCTAAGTGTCTATGCCCTAAATGTCAATTAAGGAGTCACTGGGCTGTAGACTGTCCCGCCTCGAAAGGGGAAGCCAAGTCTGCCCCAAACCCAGACCCAGATCTTTTGGGACTAGCCACGGATGACTGAAGGGGCCTTAGGACTCCCTCCGGGACAACCACCATCACTTTTCAGGAACCCAGGGTCACGATTATGGTGGATAGACGCCCGATTAACTTCCTTTTAGACACAGGGGCCACTTAGTCTTGAGGGAGTTTTGGGGACCCACTGTTCCATCCTGTTCCCCCATTGTCGGGGTAGGGGGACAAACAATCCTTCCCCTCAAAACCCCCACGCTCGGGCCTGGGGATGTGGCTCAAGCGGTAGCGCGCTCGAGTGGCATGCATGCGGCCCTGGTTCGATCCTCGGCACCACATACAAACAAAGATGTTGTGCCGCCGAAAACTAAAAAATAAATATTAAAAAACAAAACAACAACCAACAACAAAAAAAACACCCATGCTCTCTTATAAGTTTTACCACCATCCTTTCTCCCACCAGTTTTTGGTAATGCCCCAATGCCCCATTCCCCTACTGGGAAGGGACATCTTAGCCAATTTCTATGCCTCCATCACACTCCATCCCAGCTTTTCATTTATCCTTGCCCTTGCAGAAGCAACCCACACCTCCACAGGCTCTCCTCTTTCTCTCCCTTCGGAGATAAACCCTTAAGTATGGGACACTTCCACCCCCTCTCTGGCTCACTGTCCCAGTCAGAATTCATCTTAAGGACCCTCAGCATTTCCCTTGTCAACCTCAATACCCTCTTCCAACTAGCAGTCTTCAGGACCTAAAGCCCATTATTAAGGACCTATGGCACAATGGCTTAAGACCAACCCACTCCCCTTAAAACACTCCAATTTTGGCCATAAAGAAACCTGATGGACAGTACCATATTGTACAAGACCCTCTGGTGCAAAATCTCTACAATGTCTTCTCTTCCATTCCTTACTTTTCTTCCTAATTCTCAAACATCAACCTGAAGGATGCTTTCTTCACCATTCCCCTTGCTCAGGATTCCCAGGACATCTTTGCCTTCACTTGGACCAACCCTAAGACACATCATTCCCAGCAGCTTACCTGGCAGTCCTCCCTCAAGGTTTCAGAGATAGTCCACATATCTTTGGCCAAGTCCTGGCACAAGACCTTGGGGTCTTACTCTTCCCCACTCTACCCTTCTGTAGTATGTGGATGACTTACTCCTCTACAGTTGTTCCCTACCTGTCTCCAAGAGCGACACTGTCTCCCTCCTTAATTTCCTCTCCAAAAAGGGTTATGGAGTCTCTTCTCAAAAGGTCCTGCTCTCTCTACCAGCAGTTACCTACTTAGGAGTCCAGGTGTCTCAGGGTAAAAAGGCCATCACCTTGGAACGGAAACAGTTAATTCAAAATTTGCCCACCCCACTCACCAAGGAAGATATTCTCTCTTTTCTGGGGCTGGCGGGATACTTACGAGCCTGGACCCCCAATTTTGCCCTTTTAGCTGTCCTACTATACAATATAATCAAGGAAAAATCATCAGCAACCACTCCTAAGGCCATCTAAGTTCCATTCCACAAACTTTGGCAGGCCCTCCTCCAGGCCCCACCCCCCCCACTCCACTTACCTGATATGCATAGACTCTTTGTTCTATATGTCATGAAAACAAGGGCCTAGCCCTAGGGGTGCTAGGCTAACAGCAGGGACCATTTGCTCCAGTAGCCTAATTATCTAAACAACTGGACCCTAGGGTGCGGGATTGGGTCCCTGTCTCAGAGCTCTGGCAGCCGCCTATGTCCTAGTCCAGGAGGCCAAAAAACTTATTTTGAAGGGGAAATCACCATCTCTTCATCCCACCACTTGAAGGAATTACTGACCTATAAGGGCTTAAAAACTCTTCCTCCTTGCTGAGTTCTCTCTCAGTATCTTTTATACACGACCCTACCATTTCTTTCCAGGCTTGCTCCTCTTTACACCCCGTGTCTCTCCTCCCCGTCTCTATGGACCTGCCACTCCATCAGTGTACTCAGTCCACAGAGAACCTTCTCCCATGTCCCTCCCACATTAAGGAGGGACCACTAACAAATCCCACCCACATCTGGTTCATGGATGGAAGTTCTTTCCTGACAGAGAATGGCAGGCGGGCAGGATATGCCATCATCTCCCTCTCGGGGGTCACAGAAGCCAAACCTCTACCACCCCATACAACTAACCAGCAGGCGGAACTCATGGCAGTCATCTGTGCCTTTCAACTAGCCGCAGATTGTTCCCTCACTCTATATACTGATTCCAAGTATGTCTTTCACATTCTCCTTTTACATTTGGCCATATGGAAAGAGAGGGGACCATTGACCACCAAAGGCACCTCCCTAACTAACTCAAGATTCATCACTGATCTTCTAAGGGCATCTATGATTCATTCAGAGATTGGGATTATTCATTGTGGATCCCATCAGACTCCTCACCCATCACTATGGGTAAATCTAAAGCAGACCAAGCTGCTCAGCAGGCAGCCATGTTACCAGCTCCACTATTGCTGCCATAACTTCAAGTACACCCCTACCTCATACTCATCTAAATAAACAGGACCTCTTCTTCTACTTGCATTCCCTGTTCACTAGCCCTCAGAACCTCAAGCTCTTCTTACAGACATTCTTCCCACTCTTCTCAGATGATGCTAGGTTCATCCGCAACCTCACCACTAAATGTACCATTTATCAAAGAACCAATCCTAATACCCCTCTCAAGACAGGCTCCTTTCCTGCCCACCATGCTCGAGGACAATTTCCAGGAGCCGACTGGCAATTGGATTTCACACACATGCCCAAGGTCAAGAGGTATCTCTATCTCCTCATCTTTGTAGACACCTTCTCAGGATGGGTGGAAGCTTTTCCAACCACCAACAAAAGGGTATCCACGGGCGCCTCTGTTTTGGAATCAGATATCATCCCAAGATTTGGGATCCCTGCCTCCTTGCAATCAGATAATGGCCTCGAGTTTACCTCTCAAAACACAAAACGCATTGCTGGGGCTCTCCACATTCCCTGGAATCTACACATCCCCTATCATCCCACCTTTAAGACAAGGTAGAATGCATTAACCGCACCCTAAAGGAGATCACCAAGTTCTCCCTCGAACAACATCTTGACTGGGTCAAACTTCTACCAGTCACCCTGTTTTGGGTACTCCTCAAAAGGCCAACACAAACATCCCCTTTTGAGGTGATGTATGGACGTCCACTACTACCACCTGGGGTGATCCCTTCACCCTGCATTACTCCAGAACATCTCAGTCATCCCTTCTTAGTTTTATCCAAACACAGGTTTGGAAACACCAGGAAACTTATTACCTGATCCCTCCAGGTCATATGTCTCTTTCCCCTTAACCCCAGGCAACTGGGTATATTTCTCTCCTCCTTCTGGTGACATGCCTACTCTGATACCTAACTGGAAGGGCCCCCTAAGTGTTATCTTGTGCACTCCCACTGCTGCCCGCCTACAGGATTCCTCAGGCAAAATAACTTCATGGATTCACATTTCCAGGCTGGAACCGGCTCCGCCTCCAATGGAGGGAGCCCAGGCTGACTGTTCACCATCCTCCTCCCACAAATACATCTGCTCCACCACTCCTAAGAATCCTTTAAAGCTCCACATCTCAGGCCTTAGGGTGGAGGACCTTCCTCAACCTGAGAAACCCTCACAACAACATGCCTCACTCTAGTTCCACCCTTCTCTTTGCCATCCTTCTGGCATCCATTTCCCACACATTTAACTTTGTCTTTGCTTCATCAGACATCCAATAATTGCCCCCAATAATTAGGATTTTCTTGTTTTGTGCCTTTATACCATGTATCATAAAATTCCTGCAGAATCAAATAGGCAAAATATCTAATCCAGACATTTAACCAGCTTCTTCTCACGGATTACCAGCTATTTGCTACCTTGGAGGATACCTATCCCTTATGTGAGGGCCTCACCAACTGCTGATGGAACTTCACTATTGTGGATATGGAGCTACAAAATAGAAACAGCACTAGAGAACTTCACGCAGGGTTTCTAGGCCCATTTGCTTTTCTGTGCCTCCTTCTGACCGCTGGTCTTTTCTCAGCAAGTCCCTCTCACTGGACCTCTGGCCAGAAGCTAATGTGGTGTTTCCTCTTCCCTCTTCTTCTCCTTGCCTTCAGGTATCTTTTGTGTTTTTAGGCTCATCGTGTGTGGCGCACCTGGTTCATGGAGTTTGTGGAGGCCCTCCAACAGGACAGCTAGCTGACTCCCCCATTTGCAGGGACAAAGGATTGGATCGAGACTATCCATGACCTATGGCTTCAAGGAACTTTCATCGATTTCAGCCCCAAGGAAATTTTATATCATAAAGCCCTGGCCTTTACAGCTGTGCTTCTCTTGTCCCTACACCATGACCATCCCCCCCTTCCTTCACACTCATCGTCCCTCTTCAGCAGGAAGTAGCCAGACAATCTCAACGCCCTGCTTCCAACACAAAAACAAAAAGGGAGGAATGTTGGGTGTGTGGGAGACCTTGCCTTTGGTTTTATTGCCCCCCATCAGGTTTCTCCTTGCTGAAGTTAAGTTTCCATTTCTCAAGAAGAACATCACATAATCCCTTACCCCTCCGCCTCCTCTCTGAAGGGTGCCAAGCCGGGAGGGTGGCAAAGTCAAAAGTATTCTCAACCAATCCCCACGAGACACAGTGTCTGCTCACTCATTTCTGAGTCACCTTCCCAATCACCAACCGACATGTCACCAAAGCAACCCTTCTTAAACTGAAGCTTGCAGGCTCACGCGGCTGCTCTCTGCCTCTCCTTTTCTTCCCCTTCAGGCAGTCCCCAATAAAATCTCTTGGTTGAATTTCTGTCTCAGGTGAGTCACTCACTTTTCAAATATATAAATATTTTATATCATAAAGAGAAGCAAAAAAATGTAATTTCTTGGGTTCTTTAAAAATTGTTTATTAAGAAATAAAGTATCTAATGACAAAAGTAAAAAAAAAAAGTATCTAATGAAATATAAATACCATAGTGATTGACATCCATCATTACCCATTTCAAAAGTAGGAGGTCAAATTATTCTTTAGATGTTCTTTTTTCTCTTGACTTTGTTTCCATTCCCTTCTGCCTGGAATTTTATAGTAACTTAGTTTATTTTACATTAGACTATTTGTATGGATCATCCTTCATATTTTTCTTAACAAAAATACATGTATAAATTTAAATCTGATCATTTAAAAATTTCTTCTAGTCATAACTGTTAAAAAATATCATGAATTGATTTATAATTATAATTACTAATAATATACAATAAAAACAATATGAGCATTTAATACGAAAATTACTAAAAGTCTTGTTAGGGCTGAGATTGTGGTTCACGGGTAGAGTGCTCGCCTAGCACGTGTGAGGCACTGGGTTCGATCCTCAGCACCACATAAAAATAAAATAAAGGTACTGTGTCCACCTACCACAAAAAAATAAATATTAAAAAAATGTCTAGTTAAACATATTTATCTGAATGGGACTAATGAAACTCACAAGTTATTTTTAGTTTGATAGGAGGTATAGCTCAATGGTAGACTGCTTGGGTTCATGGGCACGGCTCTGGGTTCAATCCCTAGCATCACAAGAAAAGAAAAAAAGATATCCCTTGATAAATAATACTTGTTAGAAAGATACAGGGTTCAGCATCAATTCTATTGGTGTGTTTCACTTTTATAAGTGTGAGCACTGAGAAACCTGTTTCATATAAAAAAAAAAAAGAGGAGCAGTGTTACTCAATTCCTTGCACTTCTTTAGAATTATATACTCTATATACTATAGATAGATATATAGATACTATATACTCTATATACTTTAGATTTATATACCTATCATAAACAATTAATTTTAACATTGTATCAGTTGGCAACTTAATTAGGTCCTCTGTCAATTCTGTAGGAAACAAAGAACTGGAAACAACAACCAGTTCATAATCATTTGTTTTCTTGATACTAATGTTTTGAACTATTCCTTTGTTAAATTGCACAGTTTTTCCCCCCAAGGAAAATACAGGTCAGAAAGTGAGGAGAGGTGTGCATAGTTGAAAAGTGAGAGGTACATAGTTGTGAAAGGAAAAATAGAAAAGGTGATTCTGCACATAGTACTTGCTGTTAGAGAAGATCAATTTGAGGAAAAGCTATGTTTGGAAACTGAAAAACTTCAATCCTTTGAGAGAGCATTCCTATATTTCCAGGTAAAGACACTTCAGTCTGAAGATATCTGGCCTAAACACTCTAATAACTCATCTGATTTTTCTTTCACACTTATCCACCAATTCATTCTCCCATAGCAGATGGAATGATCTTTTAAAAACACAAATCAGATGATGTCCTATTAAAACTCTTCAATGGCTTCCACCACTCTTAAAAAACACAAACTTCTTGCCAAGGCTTCCATAGGTACTGCATACCACATATAGCTCCCAGAAGTAATAGAAGTCTTACTCAGAAATGTCCAGTTCTTATTACCTTCATAATTACCTTATTACCATCATAATTGCTGATTCCTCCCCCACTCATCACAAGGCAAACTTCTCAGTTTTCAGGGCTCTTGTTAAATGTCCCTTTCTCAGGGGATCTTTCTGAGTGCTCAATCTAAAGCAGGTTCTAATCTAATCAATTTATACCAAATAGAAAACTATCCATAGGGAGTGGTTTCAGGATCCCTGTGAACACCAAAATCTGTGGCTGTTCAAGTCCCTTCTATAACATGGGTGCCTGCATATGACCTACTCACATCCCCCTGTGTACTTTAAATCTTCTCTACATTAATTACAATACCCAAGTCACACCTGCCATATAAACAATTGTTATACTGTGTTGTTTTGGGAAAACTGAAAAGAGTATACATGTTCGATACTGACACGTTTTTAAAAAAAGTATTTTCAAACCACAATTTGTTGAAGCTGCAGATGTGAAGCTCACAGAGATAAAGGGCAGACTGTAATTATCTATCTAGTAAACCATAGAGAAAATTGTAAGTTCTTGAAGGTCAAAAATTTATACTTAACAGATAATATCTTATGATTTTGAAAGTGAAGAATTTATACTAATCTTAAAATTACAAATAATGTCAAAATGTCCATTTGAAGCTGGGTGGTGGTGCCCACCTGTAATCCCAACTGCTTGGGAAGCTACGGCAGGAGAATAGCAGATCTGCAGTCAGTCTGAGCAGATTAGTGAGAGATTGCTTCAAAATTAAATGTAGGGGCTGGGGCTCAGAGGTAGTGCACAAGTCTGGCATGTGTGAGGTACTGGGTTTGATTCTCAGCACCCTATACAAATAAATAAAATAAAGGTCTATCGACAACTAAAAAAAATATTTTAAAAAAAATTAAATACAAAGGGCTGGGGCAGATGTAACTCAGGGATAAGAGTTCTTGCCTACCATGTATGAGGTCCCAGGTTTAATACCCAAGCCTCCTTCTTCCAAAAGACCACTTGAAAAAATGAGTATCGCTATTAAAAATTGAGTTTTAAAACAAAAATCAGAACTTATGTGTAAATGTCAGTTATTTTGATAGAATATACCTTTAGGTTACTGGATAAGAATAAAATAGTTCATAAAACCAGTTTAATGAACTATAAAAAAAAGTCTTCTTATTTTACTGGCATTTTTGAAAACTCTTAGATAACAAAAAAATACATTTAACCACAAAGAATATCACTGAAAATACTTAAAAAATTTTTAAGTTCACACAAACATGGCTGAACTAAGGATATTACAGGATATTCATTCCTGGCCATTCTGAGACTTCTTTAGAACCTGTTTGTCCTAATTTTAAGTAAACAGAATCTCACATTCAACAAAACACAAAACTCACCAAAGTTGAGCAGATGTGGAAAAGGATAAAACAAAAGAAAAGAGTCCTTAGGTTTTCTCCTGGTTTTTTTTACTTAAATCTTTCAATTTGCCACCACTGGTAGGTGGGCATCTACTTTTACTACACAATGTCTTTGAATTTCTGGCATTTGGAATTTTAAATTTTGGCATAATGGTGCCTCATTCAAGAACAAACCACTTATAAACTATGATTACAATAAGCTGAAAAACACTGCAAGGCATACTTACATGTTTATGATAATGCTGGTATAAATCTACTGTATTTCTGTCATATAAAAGCATAGCAACACAATTATGTACAGTATGTGATATCTGATACGATAATAAAGGATCATATTACTGTTTTTTTTTTTTTTGCTATAGTGTACTTTTTGTTGTTGTTTAAAGTTTACTCCTACTTATTAAAGAAAGTTTGCTGAAAAGCATTATGCCATGTTATGTGGGCAGCAGACTCACACAGCCCATGCTTAACCCATCTCTTGAATATATCAAGAGAGCACAGCAAGTGACTGACCTACACCATTTAGGTCTGTGTAAGTACAATCTATGATGTAGACACAATGATGAAATTGCCTAATGATACATTTCTCAGAACGCAGAACACATCCCCTAGGTTAAGCAATGTATAAGTGCATTATGAATAATAATAATAATAATAATAATAATAATAATAAATGCATGGAGATTCTGTAAGAATATAGGAAAATCGTTTAAAAAAAAAAAGCTTCTTTTTGGGATTTTTTTCCCTCTTCAAACTTGAGACAGTTTTCTTTTTTATTATATTATTTTGAGGTACTAGAGATTGAACCCAGGGACTCGCAGGTGCTAGATAAGAACTCTGGCACCGAACACAAGCTCCATCCCATTTTTTATTTTATTTAGAGAGAGGATCTCATTAAATTGCCCTGGCTGGCCTCAAACTTGCAATCCTCCTGCCTCAGCCTACTTGAGTAACTGGGATTAAAGGTGTGTGGCAATAGGCCAGCTCTATGTCTTTTTTAACATGAGCCATGGTTCCCATTAAATTTTACTTTTAGGAATCAAGAGATGAAGATATCCTGTTTCTATTAGTGGGATTCATTTCATCTCAGGAGGCTTAATTTAAGAAATAGTTTTATGACCTAAGAAAGATAATCAGAATAATGTCTTCAGCCAAAAAACTTCATCCATTTAAAGCATTTAAAAAAATTATCTATAGGTGATAGTGCACACAATTAACACAGGTAAGTAAAATTAACAGTGCAGTTAGAAGACAGAAAAGGATAAGAATAAGAACAGAAGATGGGGAGGAGGGAACAGTGGGTGAAAGTTTTAAGGCTTCATTAGAACAAACATACAAGCAATTTCTTCATACCTTGAACCACTTAAAGCCCAAATGACCGGTCTCATGCAATATTTCACTCAACAGCTTCAGATAGGCAGTAAGTAGCAGAATGGTGGAAAACAAGATGAACAGGAAAGAGAAGGAAAAAAGCATAAAGGCAAATTTTATATAGCCACTTTGGAAGATAGTTTGGCAGTTTCTTACAAAGCTAACTATCTTACCCTATGACTTTACCGTGCAATGCAGAAACCATACTCTTAGATATTTACCCAGATAAGCTGAAAGTTCATGTCCTCACAAACCCCTGCACATGAAGTTTGCAGTGGGTTTATCCATAATTGTGAAAAGTTGGAACAAACGAGATGTTCTTCAATAGGTGAAGGGGTGAACAAACTGGAAAACCCAATACAATAGACTATAATTCAGAGATGAAATAAGTTATTAAGTCATGAAAAGATGGGGAGGAACCTTAAATGCAAAGGCTAAGTGAAAGAAGCTAATGTGAAGAGGCAGTATGCTATATGGTTCCAATTACCAGTAAAGAAAATGGCAAAACTGTGGAGAGAGTAAAAAGATGGCGGAAGAATGAAAAAGTACAGCACAGGAGATTTTTAGGGCAGTGAAGACACTGTGCAATACTATAATAAAAGATACATGGCCTTATACATTTGGAAAAATCCATGGAACTGCATATCATAAAGGGTGAATCAATGTAGACTGTGAACTCATTAATAATACTGTATCAATACTAGTTCATTGATTTTACCACAAGTATCACACTAAGGCAAGACATTAATAACAGGTGGAGAAAAAATTAAGTGAAAACTATTTACTGTGCAATTTTTCTGCAGATTTAAAAACTGCTTTAAGGATAAAGTTAATAAAACATACTTCAAGAAAGCACATTATAATCAGCTCACATAATATTTTAAAAAGAAAAACACAAAAGTTGATGTATAATAATGATAAAATCTATTGTCAGTTGCCAAAACTTCCACACAATCTCTGATGTTTATGACTTGTCACTAAACACCAAGACCAGAACAGAAGGAAATTTTTATAGAAAACATGTGTATGTTGCAGGACAGGAGTTAAAAATAAAGAAGAAAATACAAAAAGAGTAAAATCAAAATCCCTAACACCCTGGACAATGGACAATGGCTGTGGTCATCCTTTCTCTGAAGCCTTCCACTACTCAAGATTTATTTGTGCATTATGAAAGTGTTCCAAGATATTTATCTAGGAAAGAGCACCGAAAGATACTCATTCTGCAAAAAGATCAATTTTCCCTCATCTTTGTTAAGAAATATCAGTTGGTCTTTTGTTTTACATTTGGAACTGAAGAAGCCATATCCTTGCACCTAACATGGCTATGAAAGGACCCCATGGGATACACACTACACTATGTCTGCCTTGCAACAAACCCTTCTTTACTACCCAACTACCTTAACTCCATAACAGCACTGGTCTGATGGAAGGGGTTCCCCAACAGATCCTGTCATCCTCTAGTTCAACTCTTTTTAACTGAATGACATTTGTTCTTTCACAAGGAAATAGAAAGAAAACAATTAGTACAAAAACGAAATGTCATCAATCTCTATGTGAGGTAGATTCAAAAAAGATTCAAAACCACAAATCATAGTCTCAGAATGGAAACTGAGATTACAATCTTAATTGTTAAAACTCGTTCTTTCACTCATGCCTCCAATCATTAGTAATTGTTTCCAATAAAAAGTCAAAAGCAAAGGTTCAGGGGTCTAAAAGAAAAAAGTAGAAAATATACAAAACAAATGCCACAAACAGCAACAGAAGAATTCTTCAAGTCCTCTCAAGGTTTAGACATGCTTGCTGATATGGGACTTGAGGACCACAATATCTATGTCTTGCATATTTTCTACCAACATTAATTTGTTATAATATTTTTTAAAAATATATTTTTAGTTGTAAATGGACACAATACATTTATTTTATTTGTTATGTGGTGCTGAGGATCAAACCCAGTGCCTCATAAGCACTAGGCAAGTGCTTTACCAGTGAGCCACAACTACAGCCCTTGTTATGATCTTACTTCCTCTTTTGAACACAGCAAGGTTTAAAATAAACTATTTGCTATTAACATCTTTGAGTCAGAAACACTTGTGTTTTCTCATTCCATTTAAAAGCCAGGTTGTGTCTAGTCTTATAGCAGAGACAAGTTCCATTTCATCTCACCAGATATATTCGCTTATACTATGTTAATGAATCCTAAAATTATTGGAGCAGATATCTCTGCATTAACATGAGTTAAAGAATTAATATGCATAGCCATATTTCATTTATGATTTTTGTCTAAATACTTACACTTGATGAAGAGTTTTTGAAGATATAATATTTAGGTTTATCTAAACTACACTGGTTGGGTTTTACCTTGTGTTTAACCAGCAGCATTGCTAGTAACTGTATAAAATTGCAGACCTGTTTCTCAGCATTGGTCCTGGCTGATTCCTCTTGTGCCAGCACCATTTCCCGCTCTGCAGTTATCTGTACACTTTCTCTCAGTGCTTCTTCCAGCTCTTCAATCCTGTCATCCTTCTTACGGAGACTGTCCTGGAAAATGATGGAAGACTAGGTGAAGTAAATTAATCAGTTAACCTAAGGAGAGCCCATTTGTCAAGGAAGGGCTATTTGTTCTTTAAATGTTCTTCCCTTTGGAATTAAATCCAGGCCAGAAAGATATTTTCACAGAGCAAAGAATTTAAAGAGGGAAGAAAAGAAGCAAAGGAGGTTGAAGAAATTTAATATTAAGAGCAAAGGGTCAAGTGAGTTAAGTAAGACAGGATAGACTTGCTCTCTGAAACACAGAGGTAAAACTATTTGTGTTAGACAGCATAGGCATTAGGAGTTTGATTATTTAAAAACACGAAGCTGTTTTGGACCTACTCTTTAAATTTAGCTGAAAGTCAGCTTTGATGAAATATCTACTTAGATGGAACACCAAAATATTTTCTTTCCCTGGAAAGTTGGGCCAGATGAAAAAAGTGATGTAAATGGCAAGATCTTTCCTACTGTATTCTTCATACAGACAGTTGTTGGCAAACTAATTTTTTAAAACTGAAAAGAAAATGAGTCTTCTAACTTTCCTTCAAAAAAGGAAAGTTTTCTATTCATCTCATCTGAGAAAACTGAAAGTAACTAGCTATAAGTGACTAATCTGGCTAAAAATGAGCAATTTATTTAGCCAAGGAATTCTCAGTAGCCCTAATTCGCTATGCAAGTTGCTTAAAGTATAACTTCTGCAAAGGAGAGTATATATCTATCTAAAGGACACACAAAATCCTACAGGATTTTAAGAACATATAAGATAGTAAAAATCTTAAAATAAGAAGGAAAAATGAAAAAGTTCAAGTAGAATGAAGAACTGGATTTATCGGTTTATTATAAACACATCCTCTTTAAACTCTTATAAAACCAGATAATAATAAAGTGTTGACTTTCATAAAAATGATGCAAAAGAACAAGAATTGACTAAATATTCACAGAAAAAAAAGAATAAAATTAGGCTCCTATCTCTCACCATACACAACAATCAATTCAAAATGGATTTAAAGACTTAAATGTAAGATTCAAACCTTTCAAACTACTAGACAAAAACAGGAAAACCTTCATGACATTGGGCTGGGCAAATAGTTTGTTTTTTTGTATGTCTGTTTGTTTAATAAATCTTAAAAGTACAGACAACAAAGGCAAAAGCAGACAAATAGGATTACATCAAACTGAAAAGCTTCTACACAGAAGAGCAAACAACCAAAACAGTGATGAAATAACTTACAGAATGTGAGGAAACATTTGCAAACTATACATATGACAAAAGGTTAATATCTAAAAATACAATAAGGAACTCAACTTCACAGCAAGAACACAAATGAACCAATTAAAAAATGGGCAAAAGACCTGCATAGACATTTCTTAAAACAAATAAATTGTCAACAGGTATATGGGGGTGGGGGAACTGTTCAACATCACCAATCATTAGGGAAATGCAAATCAAAATCAAAATAAGGTACCATCTCACCTCAGTTAGCCTGAGTACTATAAAAAAAGACAAAAGAATAACAAACGTTCACAAGGATGTAGCAAAAGAGGTTCTCTCAAATACTGTTGGTAAGGTTGTAAATTATTTAGTCATTATGGAAAGCAGTATTGAAGTTTGTCAAAAAGTTAAAATAAAACTACCCTATGATTTAGCAATTCCACCACTGTGTATGTATCTAAAGGAAAGGAAATCAGTATTTTGAAGAGACATCTGCACTGCCACCTTTATCATTGCATTATTTGCAATAGCCAAAATATTGAATCAACCTAAGAGTATGTCAACAGAGGATGAAATTAAAAGAAAAAAAAATGTGCTATGTAGTCACATAGGAACACTACTGAGCCATAAAAAGAAGGAAAATGACAAACCCTGTCATTTGTAACAACATGTAGAATCCAGAAAGTCAAATTCATAGGAGTACAGAGTAGGATGGTGGTTAGCAGAGGCTGGGGAGAATATGGGGAAGGGAGATGGAATGAGGACATTTAATAGGTACTTGGGTGCAACTGGACAGGAGAAATAATTAGTGTTCTATAGCACTGTAGGATAACTATGGTTAACAAAGATGTATATCAAAACAGCTAGTAAAGACGATTTTGAACATGCCCAACACAAAGAAATGATAAGTTTAAAGTCATGGATATACTATTTTTCCTGATCTGACAATTGTAAACTGTGTACAGGGAGTAATAAGAGAACAAAGATAGCAAATACCCTTTTACCTTCATTGACAAAGTCCACAGCTACTTATCTAGTGAGCAAAATTTGGCTACATATCTGGTAAGGTAAACCCAGAAAGTTTCTAACTACATCTTGATTCTCCTATTTAATTTAATAAAAAATTGAGTTCATGCCAAAAATTAATAGGAAAACCTTTCATTCCACAAATACTGCAGTATAAAGCACACTGCTAGGTCAAATTTATAATCATTCTTTCATGTCCTCATTCTAGAAGATTAAATACATTTTTCTGTACTTAAATTATAATATATGTGCTCCCTTCTCTTTTTAAAATTTAAAATACTAGAGAAAAGATCTTAAATTTTGAAAAGTCCAAATAATTACCTCCAAATGATTAAAAAATCAGAAGACACTGAGTTTTTAGTGGCAACAAAGAAATTTAGAAGACAATTGGGTAATGTTTTCAAAACTCTGAGGCAAAGAAATTAAAATTTTCAACTTAGAATTATGTTTCCAGAGTGTTGATTAAATACAATGGTAGAATGCAAACTCTAAATAAAATGTACCTCAATCAGAGACTCTTTCAGGAAGCTACCAGGGTGTGCTCTACCAATTTAAAGAAATAAACCTAGAAAAAGGAACACACAGAAGTCCAGAAAAGAAAGGGGATCTACCACAGATGTACAGTGGAGAGAACCTTGAGGATGATAGACACCTAGAGAATAAAGTACAGACTGGAACAATGGATGGAAACTCAAAAGTAGATGTATAGATTACCTGAAGATAATTAATAAGTGATGATGTATTTTATAATAGCAACAACACTGGGAGGAATTTTATAGATTTAGCAAGAAAAATGAGAATGAACTGGTGATGTGTGTACAAATAATCAAACAAAACAACCAGGACAGGAAAAAGTGAAGCTCAAAACTAAAGCATGTCATGAAATATTAAAATACAAGTCATAATATACTACATGCCTCAGGCACAATAGTGTAAACTTGGAGATAAGTATATTGGAAGAACGCAAAGAGGTAGGATATGTGTAGTAATTTATATGGTAATTCAACATCATCAATGATAAGAAGTCAGCAGAAATACCAAAAGAACAATAATAATCAACAATTTAAGAATGTAATCTGGAAAGGTGGAAATAAAAAGAAGAAACAACAAAAGTGGTGAAAGGGCTTGTCTTAGAGAAATAGAAATCAGAGTTAGACAAAAATGAGGGAGCTATTATTATAAGCAACGAAGTATTATTTTTACTTTGTAAAATATAAATACATATAATTATGATTTTTAAAAATCAAAAGCAAATTGAAGAATATATTAGAAGAATAACATGCAGTGCAAGTAAATTAATAAGGACAGAAAGTAGTTCTGGAAATAGTTATAAATGTAATTATATTTAAGGTACCTATAACTCTAAACATGTGGGTTATTTACTATGAAAGAGAAAAGTGCCTGTGTAAATACATCCCCAAACAGTGCTAATGGGAAAAAGAAAGTTGAAGAGACAAAACATGTATGAATTTATGAGTTTTTGAGCTTTTAAGCTTCTTATTCAAAAGTCCTATGTGTTTCTTCATAGCAATAATTTGCACAAGTGGGATAAGATTATGAGAAACTCCTTCCATGTCTTTTAGTAAGCACAGACTCTCCAAATTGAAGATTTTTTTAAAAGGGACAATATAGTGCAATAAGCTCCATTATCATTCTGAAGATTCTAAAGGTATTTAAAACTTAAATATCCCAATAGCAGATGTCTAAGGCACAGCACAAAACCAACAGGTTTTAAAGTTTTTTTTTACCATCCTCTTTTTTCTGTGGAAATAGTTTCTGTTTTTCTCTCATATTTACAAAAACATCAGTGAGTAGATTTTGGTTCTTATCTTCAAAATGACATAAAACTCTAGTGACAAAATTACTTGTCTATTGTAAACTTGATGGTGTATTCTGGTTTCAAGGAAAAGAAAAACCTCTAATCTGTCCATTACCTAAACTTTGATAATTCTTACCTACTTCCTTGAATGTGGGAGCCTTCAAGATGTTGACTAGTAAAATTTTTCACTTTAGAACATGTCAGACACCACAAACTTCTGCTCTCAAATTCACACTGAAGGAAGTAAAAATAACATGCTTAACCCCTGGGAAGTGCTCCTTGGTAGCTTAAATAGAGTGACTGTATCAAGTACAGCCTAATGCCCTGAATATGTGCTTTATAATCTCAACTTTATTTTCCCTTTCAAAGAGTCCACATCACTATCTTTAGGATAAATCATGAGGTAGTCATGCCATTTTGAGTATAAAAAGCCAGAGAAATCTAACTGTGACAGTACTACTTCCCTTCCATCCCTAAAATATTTCTCAGGTTTTGAAGGATTTGAAGCATCTGGAAATTAGGCAGTTGACCCACTGAAACTAAATACAGATACAAATGAAAGTTAAAAAACCAAAATGAAGTTAAGGTAGAACACGCCACATTTAAGTTTGACGAAACCATTTCTGTTGTTTTTTATGTGTACTTTTTTAAAAAACATTTTTTTAGTTTTGATGGACACAGTACCTTTATTTATTTATTTTCCTCATACTTGTAAGGCAAGTGCCCTGCCACTGAGCCACAACCCCCATGCCTTTATGTATTCTTAATGTTACAGTTTACAATAAAATATTCTTAACCTCTTCAGCTTTATATACTACAGGCTGACCATCCTTTATCTTAAATGCTTGGTACCACAAGTGTTTTGGATTTTGAAATATCTGAATACACATAAATTAGATATCCTGGGGATGGGACCAATCTAAATGTGAAATTCATTTATACTTCACATATACCTTAAAGACACAGCCTGAAGGCAACTTTGTACAACATTTTTAGTGTATCTATCTTTGATTGTGACCTGTCACATGAATGTAGGTGTGAAATTTTCCACTTGTGTCACATCTGTTCTAAAAAAGCTTCAGATTTTGGAGTATTTCAGATTTTTAACTTTCAGATTAGGGATGTTCAATCTGTATTTGCATTGTCTAATGCTGTAGTCACTACAAACCAAGGGCTACTGAGCACTTAAAATGTGGCTAGTCCAAACTGATATGCGTAATAAATATTCACTAAATTTCAAAGAGTTTCAGAAAAAGGAAAATACTTAATTGATAATTTTCATATTGATATGCCAAAGTGATATTTTAGATATATCTGATTAAATAAAACATTATTATAATTGGTATCTTTTTCTTTTAATTTCTTTTAATGAGGCATTTAAAAATACAAAGTTATACAGGTAGCTCACATTATATTCTCACTAGAAAAGGCTGTGTTAACTACAGAAATTTACATATGTAATTTTCTATAAAAGAATATATACATATACACTAAAAACTCTCATATATTACTTAAGTTTCTGACTCTTTCCTAATTGACAACTATTAGCAAACAAATGTGTTACAAAGGTGATAGTCCTTAAGACAAACACTGCCAAAAGCTCCAACAATACTTGGCCCTAATAATTACCATTGTGGTAACATTAATAAAACAATTTCAAATAATATTTACTCATCTTCCAGTAGAGAAAATCAAACCATGGAATTAGAAGAAAATATTCAGGCTATAGCAGATCATTTCAATATGAGGCTGTAACATATCTTTGTTAGTTATTTGTTGTTATTTAACAAGTTACCTCAAAACTTAGCAGTTTAAGACAACAGTGCACTCATATTATCTCACACAGTTTCTGTTTGACAGGAAGTCAAAAGTAGCTTAACTGAATATTTCTGGTTCTAGGGTCTCTAGTGGGATTGTAGTCAAGATGTTAACCAGACTTAGTCCCATGCTACGTGGTTGACAAGAAGGACTAGCTATTGACAAGGGGCCTCTGTTCCTCTCCAAGGAGCTATGTGAGTTTCATACAATATGGAGGCTGGCTTCTAACAGAACAAATATTCTCAGAAAGGAAGGTAGGAGCACCAACATCTTCTATGACCTAGCTTCAGAAGTCACATATTGTCACTTCTGCCTTCCTCTGTTGTTCACACAGTCGAGCCCTGTCACAGTGTGGAAGAGCACTACATAAGGGCAGGAGTACCAGCAGGTAAAGATGGTTTAGAGCCATTACTGTAGGAGCATCATCATAATATTTGAACACGTAGCTCCAGTATAATAAAAACTGAATCATTAATGAAGCCAGAATTTCTCATAAGAGAAAAAATACCTTTGCTACACAGTTGTGTTCAACTCCATTCTTTAATAATTCAGTACTAAAAAATACACAATAATATGCCAATTATGAAAGTTCCTCAAAAGACATATACAAAGGAGATTTATTAAAAAGTTTAGTTGGACTTCTGAATGAGTTCTTATATCTGATTGTTTGGAAAATCGATCCATTTTTCTTGAAATCATTCTACCTTCATTGTAAGTGTTTCTACTCTTAAAGTAGAAAGAAAACACAAAAACATTTAACTGAAAATAGTAATTCAAAATTGCATACTATTTATTTCCAAAATTGCTAAAAGAGTAGGTTTTAAATGTTCTTACTCCTCAAAAAGTAAGGATGTGAAGTGATGAATGTGCTACTCAGCCTGATCTCATCATTTTATAAGTGTACACATTTTAAACATCACACCGTACAATATAAATATATACAATTATTTGATGACTAAAATTAAACTCAAAGATAGGAATTATCTCATCATTAAGAAAGGCATTAAAGTGGCAGTCTAGGGGAACAAGACTAAGTGGGGCACATTCAATTTCATTTACCTGCTCTAACTCGGACATTTCACTCTGTTTAACCAATGCAGGCAGCCCAAGATCTAGACAAGTACTCTATGCCACAGACAATGCACTTAATAGCCACCTGAAGATAGTAAAAGGACATGTGCCATTTTAAATAGTTCATATCACTTAAGATGAAAACAGTATTCTAGAGTTTTACTCTAATTAATTAATTACTATTAATTATAATTGCATTAATCAGAATTAACACAAATGGGTTTTCCTATCACTGGATTAGGTAATATAAACCTCCTTTTAGCAACTATACCTATTAGGTAAGGTCAAATTAGAACACACTTCACTTACACAGTATAAGGTTCAAGGCAGGAGTTTTGTATAACTACTGGAGGAGGTCCAGTAGAGGGAGAAGTGGGAGGCTTATTCTAATACTTCAATGAATTTCTCATCTCCTTAAGTAAAAAGGCCCCCACACAGAAAGGAGATTAGGGTAAAAGTTTTGACAGTTGTCACTACAACCTCATGCAAGCAAATTAACAAAAAGTCTGGACCCTTAGCAATTCCCATTACACAACTAATACATTGGCTGAACTTAACTTATTGACATCAGGTCTATCAATATCAAGTTGAATTTCATTGCTGCTATACTACTTTAGCCTCCATCATGTTTCTCCAAAATCAAATGTTCAATAACGAAAGCAAAGAAAAACAAAAAAGGGAAAAAGAGTCATTAATAACTACTTTATTGTTCCCTTCAAACATCTCCATAAAAACAATAAAAAGATGCAATAATACATAGAAATCACTCAATAATAATGACAGATCTTATTAAGCATTTCCCTTTTTCACAAGTAGGAGGAAAGCCAATTCAGGTATCATATACACTGTTCAAAGTAACAGCTTCCCATTCTCTCCTCCTATTTCCAACTCTGACCTGACACAGTAATGAAGACCACTTATTTGAGTTACTATTAAGAGCTGCTTCCTTTGGAGTAAACACCACTTATAAGATAGACTTTAATGGGTTCTGAAAGATGATAATGTTAACTGCTACCCATTATGCTTAATGTAAAGAGACAGTAATTATTTTCTACCTCAACCCCACTGCTTATTCTGTCTCTTCTTCCCTACCCCCCAAGCATGCGTACACATGCAGAAGATTTCATAAAAATCATTCAACATGTCAGAACTCATTTACCAACTTCTCAGATACTGAATGAGGAAAAGATTGAAGCCAGATGTATTGATAAAGTCAGGGTTAGGATAAGAAAGCCAGCCTAACACAGAAACAGAATTTGGTAACATACCAGCTATACATTTTTCATAACTTTAAAGTCTTCTCCTCTTTTTTTAATACTCCTTAGAAACTTCCCTCATTTTAATAGAGCTATTATAATCTAAATTATTAAAAATCAAAGTCAAAACAAAAGCAGACATACTTCATTAGGAAAATAAAAAATAGGGGCTGGGATTGTGGCTCAGTGGTAGAGCGCTCGCCTAACATAGGTGGGACCCAGGTTCAATTCTCAGCACCACATAAAAAAATAAAGGCATTGTGTTGTATCCATCTACAAAAAAAAAACAAAAAAAGATTCTCTCTCTCTTTAAAAAATAGAAATTATTAAAAAAAAAGAAAAGAAAAAGTAAACACATAAAATGATCTTTCATATAGTAACATTTACAGAGCATATACTACAAATATAGATTGGCTAGGGTCTCATCTTGAAAATTCTGATAGCTGGGTATGAGAAATGTGGACAAGGACATGGGATTTACATAGCTGTAGGGCACTACACATGTGCAATGCTTATAAAAAGAGCAAGAATATATTTTCAAAATAAAATTTTGAAAAAAAATTCCAATTTTACTTATAACGACAGGGGTTGGGGACATAGCTCAGTGGTAGAATGTGTGCTTTAGACTGTGCAGGGTCCTGGGTTCAATACCCATCATCAAAATAATAATAACAGTAATAGTGATAAAAACAACTGATGTGATACATAAGAGGTGGACCCTAGACTTTGAGGTCTTAGTACACAGACTACATGCATGCCTGCTTCTGCTCTCTTAAAAAACAAAAAGAACCTTTTGGAAACATCACCTTCCAAATGCAAACTAGAGAGGAGCTTTTAGGATACCACCAAGAAATGAGTAAACTATTCATTTCACTGAAGCCACAATATAGTAGTCCACTTGAAAGTATTTTAGGGTCAAATGTAACTACTCATCATTTATTAGGGAGCCTTCTTTTAATAAGCTCAAAGGATGTGGCTAAATATTGTCACGAAATAGGGCTAACCCTAACTGTAAAGAATAGTGGGTAAGTCCTATCAATAAACAATCTTTCAATAAACTTCATTGACTTTCAAATGAAACTGAATATCTGCCAGAGGGAAAATTATCTGGAGTCCACTGCAAACACTGCAGTTTCTTCAAATAATTTTAAAGCCTGCTCTTGCTTTATTTTAACGAAGTAAAAAGTGGCATAATTTGAGGAAGGGGCTTTGAAAAGTTAGTTACACACTTGCCAACAATTTGAGTAGCACTTCCTTTGCAGGAAGAGAAATTTTATGTGTCATTACAACAACTATCCATGGAGTTGTAAGAACAGGTGCTAACTATATGTACACTTTTCCAATGTAATCCCCAACTCCATTTAATATTTATCAAGAACATCATAAAAACTTTTCTATACAGAAAAGGCCCTGCATTGCTAAGAAAAAAAATAATTTAAAAGGAAAAAATGATATAGAATTAAACATATAAGTAGGTAAAAAGGTCTAGAAAGAGGAAATCAAAATTAATTTTTATAAAAACAAGAACTTGAACATAGTAAATAATTATCTCCACAGACTATCTAAAAAGGAAGGCTAAATAGTCTTATTTCAGAAATTTAAAAAAAAACCTATCAAAATGACAGAAACTATTCTGTAGATAGCACATATCAAATCAAATTTTAGAGAAAACAAAATGTTTCACTGGTTCTGCATCTGAGAATATGCGCACTATATATAAAGCTGATTTCCCCATCTCTATTTCCATCATTTTCACTTTCTTTGAACTTTATTCATAATATTCATTGGTCTCAGGAGAGCTAACTCAAAAGAGCCACAGCATTCTTTCAGCAGTTCCATTAATCTCTCTGACAGCAACCTCCTCAAGGTTAAATGCAGATACTTATCTTTGCATTAAATAAAAACAAAGCTCCAAATCACAACTGATTTGAGTTCCTTTAGTCCACTCTATTTGGCCTTATTAGAAGTGACTGGAACTTACAGCTTTGTTAAAAGATGTATTTGAATGGTACTACACAAAGAAAAAATACAAATAAGTAAATATTCTCAACTTAGAAAAGGTGGCATTCTTTTGTTAGAATATGCAAGGCCTTTAAAGGGACTTGAAACCCATAAAATTTTAAAGAATATGTATTTGGAGATCCAACATGGCAGCGGGCACGGAGAGATCAAGTCTCTGACCTCTTCAGCTGCGCGGGCATAGGGAGTCTTAAACCGTCTAAATGCTGTTTTCTCAGGATCACTAGGCAATGCTGAGCTAATGTGGATCTGGGGTGAACAGTCTGCGCCTCTCAGAACACACACCGAGCCCGGATCAGCTGAATTCAGGCTCCTGTTCGCCTGCGTCTCGCAGACAAACCACTGTGACTCAGCGCTAAAAGATCCGGCTGAAACAACTGGTCGGCCCTTCTGAACCTGCGAAGGTTAATAACAACCGAGCCTTCATAGGCAGTGGCCACAGGATTGAGACGGGGCTTGGGAGAGCTGGTCAGGACCCACCCGTTGCATAGGTCACCTGGCAAAGGGGAACGAACTGTCGCCATTCGCATGGGATACCACCATGTCAGAGAACTGATGTCACCAGAATGCGGGGGAGGAGATAACTTCATTGAAACCAGCGGCGGCAGGTGTGTAACCCCCTAGCCTTCCCTCTCCACACAGCAGGGAAACCTCAAGGGCCCCTCCCAGCTCTCCCATGAGCGCGATAGTCAGACCTAGGAAATCAGGAGCCGTGCGGGACCCGCGGCGCAGGACCCTCGGCTACCGCTCCCACCAGTGCTGACAACTGAGGTCTCTTGCACCAGCTACCGGGGGCGTGGCTACCGGAGGGCAAGCAAAATACGCTGAGGGTTCTCAGCCCCAAGCTCCACAAACTTAGGGTTTGAGGGAATGGCAAACAGGGAGAGTGTGCCCAGTCGTTCAAGAAAAAAAGGGCTCCCGGGAGCAGCAGACCTGGCGTGTAGCCAGTATTGTGGTGAGCGTCACCAGTGAGCGGGGCCTGGCTGGAGGAAAAGTGGGGAAGTGACTAGACACAAGACAAGGCCCTAGGCACTCAGGATTGGAGACCCGCCCAGTCAGGGAGGAGGAGCTGCTGCACAGTGATTGGTTCCCGCGTATTGGAAGAGAAGTTAATCGAACTCTAAGACTGCATTTCTTAAATTTTTTTTTTTAATTTGGGGTTTTTTTTAGGGTTTTTTTTAATTTTAATTTTTTTATTTTTTAAATTTTTTTAATTATTTTTAATTTTTTTTTGATTATTTTTTTAAATTTTTTTCTTTTTTTATTTTCTAATTTTTCTTTTGTCTTTTCATTTCTTTTCAATTTCCTTATTCCCCTTTCCTTGAAGACTACCTGTTTACTCTCATTCTCTTTAGTGACTTCTTCCCTTCCCTTCTAATACCTTTCCTCCCAAGCATCATGATGCTGTTTATGTGTAATTTACTAAATATGTATAGGTCAATGTTCCGAGGTGTTATATAGTGCTACCAAGTCCCTAGTTACCCCCAAATAGTCCAGACCATTCTCCTGTTAATATCCCTCGTCAGTAGAGCAACCCTCCAAGGTTGCCAAGAGATACCATCCTCAATACCAACACATCATTCGACCTAAATATAAGTCCCAAGACCAAACCACAGACCGCTATATGCCATCAGAATCTGCACACAGTTTAGGAAACGAATGAATCTGCATTAATGTGCAACAAAACTCATCATCTCTAGTCATAGTCTCCCATCACAAAAGAGAGACCCCAGAGACACAGAAAACCAAATAAATTTATAGGAGTAAACAGTAACTCAGCAGTCAAACAGAACAAGAAGTAACATGAGCAGCATGAAAAAGCAAGGAAGAAAAGGAGTACAAAAAATGCAGGACAGATTAAATACTCAGGAGGACCTAGAGGCATCACAAAAATGGTCAAATAAAGAACTCAAGGAATACCTTAGACAGACGGAAAGGAATCTTAAAGAGGATATGAGACAGCAAATTCAAACAATGAAAGAACACATTGAAAATGAATTACATAAACAGATAAAAGAAGCGAAAAAGCATCTTTATCAGGAGTTACAGATTATAAAAAAAATCAAACAATAATTCTAGAAATGAAGGAAACTATAAACCAAATTAAAAACTCAATTGAGAGTATCACTAACAGAGTGGAGCAAGTAGAAGCCAGAACGTCAGATAATGAAGACAAAAATATATCAACTTGAAAAGAGTCTAGCCAACTCAGAAAGGCTGGTAAAAAATCACGAGAAAAACATCCAAGAGATATGGGATAACATAAAAAAACCAAACTTAAGAGTCATCGGGATAGAGGAAGGTATAGAGGTTCAAACCAAGGGAATGAGCAACCTGCTGAATGAAATAATTATAGAAAACTTTCCAGAAATAAAAAAGGAAACGGATATACAAATTGTAGATGCATACAGGACACCGAGCATACAAAATCACAGTAGACCAACGCCAAGACACATTGTTATGAAGATATCCAATATACAGAACAAAGAGAAAATATTAAAAGCTACAAGAGAAAGGAGGCAGATTACATTCAGGGGTAAACCAATAAGGTTAACAACGGATTTTTCATCACAGACGCTGAAAGCGAGAAGATCCTGGAACAACGTATTTCAAACACTGAAAGACAATGGATGCCAACCAAGAATTCTGTATCCAGCAAAATTAAGCTTCAGGTACGACAACGAAATAAAAATCTTTCATGATAAACAAAAGCTAAAAGAATTTGCAGCCAGAAAACCAGCATTGCAAAGCATCTTGAGCAAAACACTACACGAGGAAGAAATGAAAAACAATAACCAAAACCATCAGTGGGAAGTGCCTCTATAAAGACAGAGGGCGGGGGGAAAGCTAACCATGGAGAAACAAACTAAATTAAAAAAAAAAAAAAAAAAGAAGATAAATAATCAAACATGGCTGGAAGTACAAACCATATATCAATAGTAACTCTAAACGTTAATGGCTTAAACTCTCCAATAAAGCGACATAGGCTGGTAACATGGATTAAAAAAACAAATCCAACAATATGCTGCCTCCAGGAGACACATCTGATTGGAAAAGACATACACAGGCTGAAGGTGAAAGGTTGGGAAAAAATATACCACGCACACGGTCCTCGTAAGCAAGCAGGGGTGGCCATCCTCATATCGAATAAAATTGACTTCAAGACTAAATTAATCAAAAGGGATAAGGAAGGACATTATATACTGTTAAAAGGAACCATTCACCAACAAGACATAACAATTATCAATATTTATGCACCAAATAATGGTGCTGCGACGTTCATAAAACAAATTCTCCTCAAGTTCAAGAATCAAATAGACCACAACACAATAATTATGGGTGACTTCAACACACCTCTCTCACAATTGGACAGATCCTCCAAACAAAAGCTGAATAAAGAAACTATAGAACTCAATATCACAATCAACAACCTAGACTTAACTGACATATATAGAATATATCAACCATCATCAAGTGGATATACTTTTTTCTCAGCAGCACATGGATCCTCCTCAAAAATAGACCATATATTATGCCATAGGGCAACCCTCAGTAAATATACAGGGGTGGAGATAATACCATGCATTTTATCTGATCATAATGGAATGAAACTGGAAATCAATGATAAAAGAAGGAAGGAAAAATCCTACATCACATGGAAAATGAACAATATGTTACTGAATGATCAATGGGTTACAGAAGACATAAAGGAGGAAATCAAAAAATTCTTAGAGATAAATGAAAATACAGACACAACATATCGGAATCTATGGGACACAATGAAAGCAGTTTTAAGAGGGAAATTCATCGCTTGGAGGTCATTCCTCAAAAAAAGGAAAAACCAACAAATAAATGAGCTCACACTTCATCTCAAAGCCCTAGAAAAGGAAGAGCAAAACAACAGCAAATGTAGCAGAAGGCAAGAAATAATTAAAATCAGAGCGGAAATCAACGAAATTGAAACAAAAGAAACTATTGAAAAAATTAACAAAACTAAAAGTTGGTTCTTTGAAAAAATAAATAAGATCGACAGACCCTTAGCCATGCTAACGAAGAGAAGAAGAGAGAGAACTCAAATCACTAACATACGGGATGAAAAAGGCAATATCACAACAGACACTACAGAAATACAGAAGACAATTAGAAATTATTTTGAAAACCTATATTCCAATAAAATAGAAGATAGTGAAGACATCGATAAATTCCTTAAGTCATATGATTTGCCCAGACTGAGTCAGGAGGATACTCACAACTTAAACAGACCAATAACAATAGATGAAATAGAAGAAGCAATCAAAAGACTTCCAACCAAGAAAAGCCCAGGACCGGATGGGTATACAGCGGAGTTTTACAAAACCTTTAAAGAAGAATTAATACCAATAATTTTCAAGTTATTTCAGGAAATAGAAAAAGAGGGAACTCTTCCAAATTCATTCTATGAGGCCAACATCACCCTGATTCCGAAACCAGACAAAGACACCTCAAAGAAAGAGAACTACAGACCAATATCTCTAATGAACCTAGATGCAAAAATCCTCAATAAAATTCTGGCAAATCGGATACAAAAACACATCAAAAAAATTGTGCACCATGATCAAGTAGGATTCATACCTGGGACGCAAGGATGGTTCAATATACGGAAATCAATAAATGTTATTCAACACATCAATAGACTTAAATATAAGAACCATATGATCATCTTGATAGACGCAGAAAAAGCATTCGACAAAGTACAACATCCCTTTATGTTCAAAACATTAGAAAAACTAGGGATAACAGGAACTTACCTCAACATTGTAAAAGCTATCTATGCTAAGCCTCAGGCTATCATCACTCTGGAGAAAAATTGAAGGCATTCCCTCTAAATTCTGGAACAAGACAGGGATGCCCTCTATCACCACTTCTCTTCAATATAGTTATCGAAACACTGGCCAGAGCAATTAGACAAAAGAAATTAAAGGCATAAAAATAGGAAAAGAAGAACTTAAATTATCACAGAATAGGTAGGAAGAGCATGAGAAGAAGATCACCATTAAACAGAGACGAGAGGGGGGAGGGAAAGAGAGACAGAAGGGAAATTGCATGGTAAAGGAAGGAGACCCTTCCTTTACAAAATTACATGTAAGACGAAGTGAGGGGAAAGGGGAAAAAAAAAACGAGAGAGAGAAATGAATTACAGTAGATGGGGTAGAGAGAGAAGATGGGAGGGGAGGGGAGCGGAGGGGTGGGGAGGGGGGATAGTAGAGGATAAGAAAGGCAGCAGAATACAACAGACACTAGTATGGCAGTATGTAAAAAAGTGGATGTGTAAGCGATGTGATTCTGCAATCTGTATATGGGGTAAAAATGGGAGTTCATAATCTGCTTGAATCAAATGGATGAAATATGATATGTCAAGAGCTTTGTAATGTTTTGAACAACTAATAAAAAAATTTTTAAAAAAACAATATGTATTTGAATGCTGAATATAATATCATCATTCAAAGTTCTTTTTAAATTTTATAACCTAAATTTTACATTTTTATTATTTATAACTCAATAATTATAACTGTAAGTAGTTAAAAGCAAAGTAAAACACTGTTTAAGACTAAAAATACATTTTAAAAGTAACCCTTAACTTATGGTAGATATAAACTAGTTGAGAAGAGAAAGAAAATGGACAATTATAAAATAATGTATAGAAAAGTGCAAGACAGTTTTTTTTTAAGTTTTAAATTTTAATTTGTTATATATGACAGCAGAATGCATAACAATTTATATTACACATATAGAGCACAATTTCTCATAATTCTGGTTGTACACAAAATAGAGTCACACCATTCATTAAAAAAAGTGTTCATGATAAAAAAACACATTACTCATTCTCCATATTTTAACATGGTTTCTGTTTTTTATTTTGTTATTGATTTCTCTTTTCATTTCACTATGTTCTGTCAGGATACAAGAGATTATCTGCATTCTTTTTGTACTTGCTAAGACTGTCTTTCGATCCTAAATTGGTCTATTTTAGAGAAGTTTTCATGTGCCGCTGAGAAGAATGTGAATTTGTTTTATGATAGATGAAATATTCTATACATAACTGTTAGATACATTTGAATAAAATTATTCTTTAGTTCTCAAGGAGAAAAAGGAAAGTGCAAGGCAATAAAGCATAAGTATACATACAGGGTTAAAGAACAATGGAGAAGACAAAAGAGTAGAGTTTATTAATAAACAGTAATTTAGGGGTGGAAATTTTATATAGCAAAACTGAAAATTCATAGTAAGAAGATTCAGCATAAGAACAAGACTAGAAAATCAATAAACTATGTTCAAAGAAAACAAGCATTATCTAAAGCATTATCTAAAGCAGAATAGCTATGCTAGTGAGTATGCTATTGAGTATTTTACCTTAAAATGGGGTTAAAACATTTTCAGGTTTGGTCAATGGGAGATTCCAAATGCTAGGTACTAGGGTCTCAAAGTTTGTCTCCCTCATCAAAATTCTTAGAGTGAAATCCAATCACCAATGCAATGGCATTAAGAGGTGGTCCCTTTTAAATGTTATTAGGTCATGAAGACAAAGCCCTCATGGACAGGATCAGAGCCCTTATAAGAGCCCTGAGACAGCTACTTTGCCCCTTTTACCATGTGAAAAAACAAAGTTGCCACCTATGACACTGAAAGCAGGCCCTCAAGAGAAATCAAATCTGTTGATGCTTTGATCTTAGACTACCCAGTCTCTACAACTGTAAGCAATAATTTTCTGTTGTTCATAAGATAGCCACTTTATGATATTTTCTTACAGCAATAGAAACAGACTAAAACATAATGCTAAGATGTATGTGACTGAGAGTTCCTGATCTCTTTAGATATAATTAACATCAGTAAAAATTTATGGCAGAATATCAAGCCAAGGTTACCAAAATCAGGTATAAGGGGGAACTGACATATAAACCATTAGTATATAACACAAAGTGAGATAAAATAAACCCTGAAATCAAAGAAGATACAAACTCTAATGGAATTACAACAGAAAGCATGATTAATTCCAACTGTAAGATTTATGCAGGCTTCCTAAAGGAGGGAGAAATTAAACCTCAGAAGATGTGTAACGGGCTAGGAGTATAGTTTAGTGATAATTCAGGGGTTACAGCTCTAGCACTGGGGATTGGGAGAGACACACAGATGGGTAAGGGAGCTCTTAAATCCGCAAATCACCATGGGTCAAATCAGTGAAGATTGCACTTCATGCAACTATTTATGCGGGAGGATCCTTTGGTTGGGATTTACCAAATTTCAGCTCTGTGTTCTGCAATTACTATAATTATAATTAATATAACATTTTTTAACATACTCAGCACACACACAAAAATATATAATATGCATATATACTGTAAATGGAGAGGAAATACCATTTTTTTATTTATCTCCTATCCTCCCAGCCCTCAGCACAATGACTACTCCATACAGGCAATTAATAAATGTTTAGCAAAGACAACTACAGATATTCTAAAATCTGATTTAATTAGATAAAATAAAATACAGTTTAAGGAAAATTAGACAACTTCAGAACTGAATTTAATTAATACAAAGCTAAATTCTGGGTAAGGGAAACAAAACATATGGCAAAATTACAAGTAAAATATCAAAAGAAGAGACACCATAATAGAACAGCATAATAGATAACAGGAAAGGGTCATGACCAAAAAGTGCCTCAATGTCTTTATTACTTATGTCTTATATCAGTGATTTTCAACTAGAATTGTGAAAAGTTTAATTTATCTATGGACCATGCTAGAAAATTTTAGATAACCATTGTAAGTATAGTCAAGTTCTAGAAAGCCATGTGCAAAAAAACATTCCTGAGAAGGTATGACAAAGATCCAAGAGACACTGAATTTTGGTGAGCACATGACAGAAAAACTGGCCAATACAAGTAGCGGGATCAATATGGGTCTATTACCTCCAAGGTCAATAGGCAAAATGGAAAGTATCTATCTTATCCAGGGGAGGTCACTATGCTACCTCTGGGTCATTTATTTCTGATACACTGGATCAGACCACTCAACTGTGCTGTCCTCTTTCTCGGTCACTCAGTAGCATTAACACAATGTATTTATAGATGTTCATCGACACATAGGGCCAAATCCTGCTAAACCCATTGTAAAGCAAAAATACCATTATGTAGTCAAATGATGGAAGTCAGGGGGCTCTTCTGTACTCTCTTCTCTAGAGACAATCTTCTCCTGCCTTCTGTGATGCTGTACTCTTTCTTTTTCTCTCCCATTCAACTGGCCTCTTCATTTCAGTCTGCTTCTCAGCACCATCTCCTCCTAGTGTATCCCATCTGTAAATGTTGAGGATCCTAAGGCCTCAGCTCTAATCCCATGTTCTTCTGTTAATATTTTATCTATAGATGGTACAATAATACCATCTATACCAATACCAATAACACTGTGGATTTAGATATTATATGCATACACATACACACACACACACACACACACACACACACGACTAGGAATTGAACTCGGGGGCATCCAACCCCTGAGCCACATCTCCAGCACTATTTTGTATTTTTATTTAGAGACAAAGTCTCACTCAGATGTTTACTTAGTACCTTGCTTTTGCTGAGGCTGGCTTTGAACTTGTGATCCTCCTGCCTCGACCTCCTGAACAATTGTGGTTATAGGCATGTGCCACCATGCCCAGTTTTAAATATAATTTTAAGCTCATTTGCAAAACTAATTTATTTCAGACTTCTCTAAACTTCAATTTGTGGTACTGGGGATTGAATCCATGGCCTTGTGCATGTGATGCGAGCACTCTACCAACTGAGCTATATCCCCATAACATTCTTTAAATTCTTCCCATAAATTCTTCCCATAATTTCACAAAAATCTTTTAAATATTCCAAATGCATTTCAAAGATTAGTAGGAAAAAATATTTTGAGATAAAAGTAATGATGGTTCAAATACCCTACCAATTTTGTAATAAACATACTGTAAAAACACCATATGTATAAAAATGGATTAAAACAAAAATATTAAACCTAGAATTTAGAATTAAATGGAAATTTCTATAACATTTAGCATATAATTAATTAGATGTTTAAAAACAACTTTTTAAAAGAATTTCTATTTACTAAATGTTAGCAGAATATTTTACATCTTTGTCTCATATAATACATTAAAATAAATTCTGCATAATCCAAAAGGATGAATAGTTACAATAAACAAGCATGTAGCATGTACAAACATTTAAAGAACTAGAAAAACTAATACATTTAACCCTGTTATAAACAGGAGATGAATAACAGAATTGTCTGGAAAGGTTAAGGTAGGCAAATCATATTTTTTAAAAGTAGTTTACACAATAAAATGAGGCAAATCAGTCTTAAAGTAAAAATAATGAAAAGGGGAAAATATACATCAATTTGCATCAATACAAAACATTGATTCACACTAGGTTCTCAATAGAGATCCTTGTGAGGTAATTAATTTTTGACATAGAAATTTCAAATAATAGGTCAAATAATAAATCGTTATATGAGAAAAATGAAGTTTCATTAAAGAAATGAAAAAATACTACTACTTTATGTGCACATAATGAACACAAATTTAAACAAAACCAAAGTGATCATAGGGAAAATAATGGCTAAACTGTTGGGAGCATTATAGATCAGCTTAACCTTTCTGGGTAGGAAATTTGGGAAACACAACATTTCATTTTCTTTGACATAATATTCTTGCTCTGAAGGATGCCCTAAGGAAATAACCCAATTCAGTAAAAATTATCTGCACAAATTTGCTCAGTGAAAACTGGAAATAAAAAAAGGTCTGGCAAAAGAGGAACTTGTATAAAGCAGTGAACTTTTAATTCAATTCAATAAGTACAAGCATCATTATAAAAACACACAGTTTGTGGAAATGTAATATAATATTAAGTTTTTAAAAATAAGCTAAAATATTGTATATATTATCATTACAATGATAATAATTTTAAACTTTAAAATTAAAGCTTAGAAGAAGTTTTGGAAGGATATAGGCAAACTTAAAATATTATGTATTGGGGCTGGGGCTGTAGCTCCATGGCAGAGCACTTGCCTAGTACAGGTAAGATACTGGGTTTAATCCTTAGCACCACATAAAAGTAAACAAATAAAATAAATACATTCTGTACATCTATAACTACAAAAAACTAATAAAATAAAATAAAGGCATGCTACCCATCTACAACTACAAAAAAGAATTAAAAACAAATAAATATTATGTATTAATTTTTTGGTATGTTAATTAAAAGCTAATTTTTAAACAATATAGGCAAAGGTATAAGATAATAAAGAAATTAGGTTTAAAAATGAAAGAGACTACAAGGAAAGTATAAATATGCAATAAAATATTACTTGGAAAATATAAAAACATTTCTCAAGGAAGACGAAAAACACAAATAAGAAATACAGCTAGGAAACCAACCCAGGTTGTGGGTATAGCTGAGTGGCAGATCACTTGCCAAGCCTGCATAAGGCCAGGAGTGTGTTTCCCATAACAGAAACAAAGGGAGGTAAGGAGGAAGGGAAGAAGAAACTAAGCCAGAGTCAAGGACTCTACTTTTCCCCATTTTACTAGGAAAAATTTCAAACACAAACGAAAGTATAATGAGTAGTTAAATGAAACCCATTTCACTATAACTCAGCTGCAATAACTATCAATAATCCCACTGACCAATATGTCCCTACTTATAACTTCAATTAAAAATAATTCCCAGATGCCACACTATTTTTTCTATAAACACTTCTTTAGGTACTTCAATAACAAAATAATTATACTTAAAAAAAAAAAAACTTTTTGGGTATCCTGTTAAGTGCCTGGATCTCTCCTCATAAAATGTTTTTTATAGTTATTCAAGTCAGGATCCCAGTAAATTCTAAATGATTTGCATGAAATTTATGTTCCCCAATTTTTAAAAAATCTGTAAAAAGCATCTTTCTTCTCTTTCTCCCCATTCTCATATATTAGTTGAAGAAAATGAGTTATCTGTCATGTAGAATTTTTTATAATCTGATTCAGGCATGGTGGTGCATGCCTATAATCCCAGCAAGGCCCTCTATATATGAGACTCTGTCTCAAAATCAAAAATAAAAAGGGCTGGGGATGTGGCTCAGGGGTTAAGCACCCTTGGGTTCAATCCCCAGTACCAAAAAAAATTTGTATTATAATCTGAGTTTGGTTGATAGCACTTCCTTGAGTAATTAACATATTTCTTTGCCTATTTTTTTTCTTAACCTGGCTCACATAAATTTAGATTTGACTCTTTGGGACATATATGCAAATGCATCATAGTCAGAGGCTTAACATGCTTGATTTTTTTTCTCTTTCTATAAGAACTGAAAGATTTATTGATAGGTATCAACTTGCTCCACCCACTATAAAGTTCTCCATTGACATTTTATTCAATAATAATAACTCACTGCTGAGTTGCCTGGATCCATGTTTATTTAGTTAACTGCAAGAAGATAATTTTCTAAATTCTCTCATTCCTTCTGCATTCATCAGCTGTAATTCTTCAACACTGAACCTACCATGATCCACTATCTGATTTGTCTAACACAATTTATCCATAAAAGGCAAGTTAATTGCCCGATTCTTTCCCTTTATTTACCTATTTGTTCAGAATAATGAACTGGTGCTTTAGTAATCTCTAAATTATTTGTACAGTCTCGATACTAAGCTTTTGGATTTAAATATATTTACTTTAATCCACTGTACTCCAGTCCTTTTTATAAGTGCCCATACTAGGTAAATAATGGTCCCTCCATTGTTGCTCCTCTGTCCTTATTAAACAAGTTTTTATTAGTACATTGTAATTATATGTAATAGTAGTATTCATTATGACATATTCATATATGCCAATAACTTGCTCCATTTCATTCCCCATTACTTCCCTTTTCCCCTTTCCTCTTCCTTCTCCCTGACCTTCTTCCTTTACTTTAATGGTCTCCCTTCTATTTATTTATTTTTAATTGGTGCACTGTAATTATACATAAAAGTGGGATTCTTTGTGAATATTTATACATGTGCAGAGCTTAATTTGGCTACTTCATTCCCTGGTTCCTTCCCTTTTTCTCCTTTCTCTCCTTCTCCCTCTCCGTTTCCCTAGATCTATTGTTTTCCCTTCTATTTTCATGGTTTCCCCAGCCTTTTTAAAAATTTTTTATTTTTATACTTTAATTTTCTTTTTTATGTGGTGCTGAGGATGGAACCCAGACCTCGAACATGCTAGGTGAGCATTCTACTGCTGAGCCACAATTACAGCCCTCCCCAGCCTTTTTAAAAATTATTATTATTTTTTCTCTCTAGATTGTGCTTATGAGAGAACATATTCTGTTCTTGACTTTAATAAGTTTGTGGTTTATTTCAATTAGCATGATGTTCTCCAACCATTCATTTATCAGCAACTTAAATCATTTCATTCCTATTAGGGCTGAGCAGAACTCGTGTGTGTGTGTGTGTGTGTGTGTGTGTGTACACACGTTTATCCATTCATCTGTTCACAGATGCCTTGGGCTATTATGAATTGCACTACTATAGACACTGGAATGCATATATCATTAGAGTATATGACTTCAGTTCTTTTGCATAGATACCAAGTAGTAGAATAGAGCTGGGTCATATAGTGGTTCTATTCCTGGTCTTTTGAGTAACCTCCATACCAGTTTCCACAGTGGATGTACTAATCTGTAGTCCCACCAACAATGTATAAGTGTTCTTTCTCCCCATATCCTCCAACTCTTTGTCAGTAATTATTGTTATTTGTATTCATGATGACTGCATTCTAATTGGAATAAGATGAAATTTAAGTTTTGATTTGCATCTCCCTAACCTTCTTACATGACCTCAGTAAATTTCGGAAGCTTAATTCTTCATTATCACAAGATGCTGTACTACAGTAGTTCTCAAGGTTTGATTCGAGTACCAGGAATGTCCTTGAACCAAACTTCGAGAACCTAGGAATGTCATCATCACCTAAGAAGTTACTAGAAATGCAAATTCTTGCAGCTTAAGCAAACTTACTGAATCAGACCTTAAGATCTGGACCCAGAAATCTAAGCTTGAAAAGGCCTCCAGGTGAATTCAAGGGACACTATAATCTCAAACCCACTGATCTAGAGATCTAGGTTTAGAATATACATGTCCAGCTCCAATTCTGGAACCAGCCATTTTCTCCAAGAATCCCTAGCTTCTTTCAGGCATGAACTGTATTTAGAGAATATAGTCTAGGGCTAGGAAAACTCACTACCACTGGATTATTATATGTAATAGCATAATTTTAAAATATATAAGAGTAGTGAGTAAAAGAACTGAGATAAGATCCTAAGTATCTTAATTGTAGGCCAGTCCTCTTTTCACTGTCTTTGAATGAAATACATCCATTTCCTTAGTAGCTAAAAGTATGGCCATCAGCTATCACTGGGACACACCTTGGAAAAGTCAGTCAATCCCTCTATGTTAGTACTCTTTTTATATAAAATACAAATAACGCAATATATCCTATCTATCTGCTCTTAAAAACAGATTATAAAAGATTACATAAAAAAGCACTCATGGTATTATAATAACTGATAGAAACTTAGAATATCCTTGGTTTACAAAGACTGACAATAGAAAACATTAAATCAGCATCAGGGGAACACAAGAAATGATAACAGTTAAAGAGTGAACTAAAAGACAGGCTTGTCTTATTATAAAATTGGTATTTTATATGATTTTTAAAAATGTGGTCATAGTTCAAGGAGGGAGGTTAAACTGAAACACTAGAAACAGATTGAATTGTTAACCAATTTCACAAAACATAAAGATACCAATTCAGCCTTGTGAGCAATGAAATAATTTCCTGTAAACATGCTACTGAAATTGTTAGGGGATAAAAAACCTTCCTCAACACACAAAATACTCTAAAGTAATTTAAAAAGCAAACATGTTATTTTTAAAAATGCAAGCAATAACAGAATAACTTTTAACACAAATTAAGACAAATTTAAATTTAAAACAAATTAAATATATGGTCTCAAAATGTGGATAAATTAAGCACAAAATTCATGAGAGAAAAAGCTACCACTGGGGGGAAAAAAGTGAGGAGATTTGAATTACATTTACAAATGAAAATTCAAGATGTGAAAAAAACAACACTTGACATCACTAGTAATCAGAGAAATATAGATTCCACAAAATAAATTCTTTTACATTCATCAGATTTGTATTTTTTTTTAAATGAGGAATGAAGGAGGAAGAGAAAAATGCTAATATTAACCATTGTTAATATTAACAGTTGAAAGGGTGAGGAAAAATTGATGATTCTTCTTTTCAAAAGTTGGTGCATTTGAAGTAATTTATCATTCTGTAAGAAGTATATCAGTAAAAGTTATATAAAAGAGAAACCAAAAAAATAAAAATAAAAAATTTGAGTTTCCAAGTTTAGAATGTACTTGTTGCAAAGCCTAAAATCAGTTTCTAGAAAACAACTTCTCCACATCTCTCTAGTCAAAATTGTGTGACTGTGCAATTATGGTATACATACTATATTATATCCAAAGAGAAGCTATAAAGAAAGAAAAGCAATATCACAGCAGTTTAGCTGTCATACCAGGAGTTTTAGAGGATTCCAGCATGTTTATGGGATTCCCTAAAACCTAAACCTTCATTCTAAGGTATTACTGCCAAGAAAAAGAGGACAGGCTGCAGATGAGAAGTCCCAAATAAAAATCACAGCCAAGTCACTTAGAACATTGTGTGCACTTAGGTAAGTAATTCAATGTCTTTGTTTTCCTATTTGCAAAATGTGCACAATACCACTGTATTACTGTGAAGGTTAGAGAAATGTATGACCAGGGCCTACTTTAAATACTGGGAACCTAATTGGCACTTACATGGTAGCTGCTACTATTGTTATTTGTTCTGGTTAAATATCATCACTCCATCAAAGAAAAAAAAATATGTCCTCTATGACTGTGAAATGTACTCTCTAAATTGAATATATTTTTTAAAAGGAAGGAAGGAAGGGGAAATGGAGGAAAGAAATATGGAAAGAAAAGAAAAAGGGAAATGGAAAAAAGGAAGAAAGCCACAAACTAAGATCAACAATGGTCTTTAATGAACAGAAATGGCAAACAGTTATACTAACAACCCTATAGCTTAATATAACCCACTCATTAAACTGACATTGAACTTACCAATTAAGTATGATCAACTTGAAGCAAGATGAACTTTCTCCTATGCTGAGGTGTCCTCACAAAACTGTGGAATAAAACTTGCCTTTTCTATTTAAAGCCATTCCATTATTGCTAAAAAGTTGATCTGACAGGAAGGCAGCAAGCAGGGTTAGAAAGAGAAAAAAGAGGAGGATAAAGATGAAGAGAAAAACAACATGCAATTAAGGATCAAATCTCTTCACCCAATCCTCTCAGACTCCGTGTGCTCTGACCTGCAGCTGCTGGGAGCTGTCGTTGAGATTGTCTTCCCTCCGCCGGGCCTCCTCTAACATCTGTGCGCTCTTCTTTTTCTCCACCTGTTCCTTGTGCTTCAGATTTGCTACCTTCTTATTCTGGTCTTTCACTTGCCTATTGATAGAGGGAGAAAAATCAAGCTTTTTCATATATGTGCACAGAAAGAATATGCTATGTACAAATTTACACCAACAAAATCCAACAAAACTTCTTGGTGCAAGATATTTTTCAACAATTTTTTTTCTTCGTGTGTGTGTGTGTGTGTGTGTATACACACACACACACACACATATTTAGTTGCAGATGAACACAATACCTTTATTTATTTATCTTTATGTGGTGCTAAGGCTCGAACCCAGTGCCTCACATGCTCTAGGCAGGCACTCTACCACTGAGACTCAGCCACAAGCTGGATTTTTTTCAACAATTCCAAATTTTTCCCTATCAAAGATAATACACTGTATACAATGATGTTCCAGTTTTCCTCTAAGGAGAATATATTTCAGCACATACTTTATCAAGCATGACAAAATTATAAAACAAAAGAAAAGCATGAGAGGATCTGAAATGATAGAGAAACCAAGTCAACCATTTATGTTGAAAATAATGGAAGCAGTCTCCTTACATTGTCACACAGATATATTATTACGACTCATTTTAACAAAGGTTTTGAAATATAACTTGAATTTTACCATTATTAAATCAATATTTCAAGCATTCAAAATGGTATATATAATATACATGTATCTGAAAATAATGGCATCAAGATCTAAGAACTCAGCTTAAGAATTAGAACATTCTAAGGCTAGGACTATATAGCTCAGTGGCAGAGCACTTGCCTAGCATGTGTGAGGCACTGGGTACAATCCTTAGCATCACATAAAAATGAAACAAATAAAGGCATGCTACAACTATAAAAAAAAATTTTTTAAAGAACATTCTATCTACTTCTGAAGCTTCCATTGTACCACTCTCATATTCCAATGACTATTATTACTCTATCCTCCACTGGTAAGAGTAATCTCTATGTTAAATTCTGGGTTTAAAATCTCCTTGTTTTTATTAAAGTTTTGCCACATATACATGGACCCTTCATTTATAGTTTGCCAATTTTTGAGTTTCATAAAATTTACCAATAAATTATTTTTTTCCTTTCAGTTTGTGTTTTGAGAGTGATACTTAGTTTTCTTAATCCCCTCAATTTTTTTCTGCAGTATAAAACAATGTATATAACTGTTTTAGCCCATTCCCAAGGTGATGGATAACTGAGTTGTTTCCATTTCTTGCTATTATAAACAATGCTGCTAGATACAATCTAATAGAACTATGCAAGTTTCTCTAGGATTTAGGTCTAAAAACTCAACTGCTTAGTCCATACAGTAGGTACAACTTACATTCGTTTCAAGGTTTTATTAACTTATACTCTCACTAGTAGGTCATAACAATGCTTGTTATATTTCTCCATACCCACTGACATTTGATATCATCAGACTTTGTAATTTTTCCTAATCTGATAAAAAATCGTATCTCAATATGGTTTTAAAATGCATGCTCCTGACTACTGAAGCTAAAAATATTCTCATATGGTATTTGGCCATTCCTGTTTCCACTTCTGTGACTTATATCTTTTGTCCATTGTTTAATTAAGACAAATTTTCTTTAATGACATACGATTACTTTATACATACACTAATAATTTTTTAACTGTCACATGTTATGGACTATGTTCTTCCAAACTATGAATTATTTCTTTGATTGCTTTATGTTATCACTGCATTTATAGAATCTAAAAATTTTAATTGCTTCAAACATACCAATCTTCTCCTTTATAGAGTACAATTGTATGACAATTGTATGAATTCCAAATTCATAAAACTATTCCCCTAAAGATGTTACAACCTTGGTCTTTCACACTGAAGTCATTAACCCACCTGAAATTGAAGTTGAGTGGGCATGAAGTAAAGATGTAATTTCATTTTTTTGAGTATAGTGAAAGAATAAAATTTCATTTTTGTATGTATTAATAATGATTTGACTCAGCAATACTTCAAGCATTGTCACCTCTGTCATATGTAAAGTTTTTATATACATGTGTGCCCATTCCGGGTTTTCTACTCTGATATGCTTGTATGTTTCTGAGCCAACTTTATGCAACTGTAAGTACTACAGCTTTATAAAAAGTCTCAATAAATAGCAAACCAAGAATCCCTGATTTTTCCTCTTTTTCAGAACTATTCAGTGCATTAATCCTCTGGTAGGTATTAACTGGGTGATAACTCTAAGCTAATAGCATGTGGATGGAGGAGGTGGGTCACTCTGGAGGCATGCCTTTGGGGGATATATTTTGTGTCTCTGTGTCTCTGTCTCTGTCTCTCTCATTCCCTAGCTCATAAACTTTTATTCCTCCAATTGTTCTTGTCAAGTCTTTTGGTTATGGTAGCAAAAAAGCTGACTAAACAAACACTGTGAAAAATCATATGTCAACAAGTTGGAAAATGCAAAAGAAATGGATAAATTTCTAGAGACGTACAACCTACCAAGACTGAATCAAGAAGAAATAGAAATAGATGTAAAAATCAATAATGAATACAGAAAAAGAAGCAGTAATTAAAAAAATTCTCAAGGGAAAAAAGCTCAGAACTGGAAGACTTCACACATGAACTCTACCAAACATTAAAGTAGAATAAATATTAAAAACAAAAAAAAGTAGAATAAATAACCAATCCTTCTCAAATTCTTTGAAAAAACTGAAGAGGAAAAACATTTCCAAACTTATTTTAAGAGGCTAGCATTGCCTCCATACCAAAGTCAAATAAGAGCAGAAGAAAAGAAAATCATAGCCCAATATATCCTGGTAAACACAGATGAAAATCCTCAACAAAATACTAGCAAACCTAATTCATGAGAATATTAAAAGGATCATTCACCATGAACAAGTGGGACTTATCTCTGGTAGGCAAGGATGATTCAACATACACAATCAATAAACAGGATATACTACATGAACAGAATGAAAGGTAAAAATTACATGATCCTCTGAAAAGACTGAGAAAAAAAGCATTTGATAAAGCTAAACATCCTTTCATGATAAAAACTCTCAATAGATGGGCACAGTGGTACATGCCTGCGATCCCAGCAACTCAGGAGGCTGAGGCAAGAGAATCATGAGTTCAAAGCCAGTCTCAGCAACTTAGTGAGAACCTAAGAAACAGAGAGACCCACTTGCTAAATAAAAAATAACAAGGAGGGCTGGGGCTGGGGCACAATGGTAGAGTGCTTGCCTCACACATGTGAGGCACTGGGTTTAATCCTCAGCACCAAGTAAAAAATAAATGAATAAGTAAAGATATTGTGTCCTTCTATAGCTAAAAATAAATAAATAAATAGATAAATAAATAAATAGGATTGGGGATGGTTGTTAAACACCCCTGGGTTTAAGCCCCAGTAACAAAATAATAAAAAAAAATAAATGAAAATTCTCAAATAAGGCATAGAAGTAATACACTTCAGTAAAATAAAGTCCATATATGACGAACCTATAGCTGACATCATACCCAAAGATGAAAAGCTGATATCTTTTCCTCTAAAATCAAGAACAAGAAAAGAGAGGCCAAAGCTGGGCATGGAGGTGTGCATCTGTAATTCTAGCAATTTAAGAGGCTGAGGCAGGAGAATCACAACTTAGATATCAACCTCAGCAACTGAAAGAGATTGTCTCAAATTAAAATTTTTTTAAAAAGAACTGAGGATGTAACTTAGTGGTAAAGCCCCCTGAGGTTCAACCCCTAGTCCAAAAATGAAAAAGAAAAGCAAAACGTGTCCACTTTACCACTTCTACTTAATCAGTACTGCAAGTTCTCGCGAATTGGGTGAAAAAAAAAGAAATAAAAGGCATCCAAATTGGAAAACTTAGAAATTAAAGTGTATCAGTTTGCAGATGACAAAATCTTATATGTTAAAAACCCTGAAGACTCCATAAAATTATCAAAACTAATAAACAAATTCAATAAAGTTGCAGAACATGAAATCAACATAAAAAATAAGTTACATTTCTATATAGTACACAATGATCTATCCAAAATAGACATGAACAATCTCATTTATAACAGCATCAAAGAGAGTAAAATACTTAGGAATAAATTTAACCAAAGAAGTGAAAGTCTGCATACTGAAATCTATAAGACATTGATGAAAGAAATTTTTCAAGATACAAATAGAAAGATAGTCCAAGTTCATGGGTTGGAAGAATTAATATTGTTAAATGTCTATACCACCCAAAGTTATCTATAGACTCAATACAATTCCTATCAAAATTCTAATGGCATTTCTCACAGAAACAGGAAAACAAACAAACAAAACCAACACTAAAGTTTATACAGAACCACAAAAGACCCTGAACAGCCAAAGCAGTCTTAAGTAAGAACAAAGCTAGAACCATCACACTTTCTGGTTTTCCCAACGATACTACAAATCTATAGTAATTAAAACACTGAAATATTGGCATAAAAATAGACACCATACACCACAGAACAGAATAGAGAGCACAGAAGTAAATCCATACATTTACAGTAACGTAATTTTTGACAAAGATGCCAGGAGGAACACATATGAGAGCATAGTCGCTTCAATAAATGGTTCAGGGAAAACTGAATATCTACATATAGAAGCATGAAACTGAACCTTTATCTCACAGTACAAACAAAAATCAACTCAAAATGGATTAAAGCATTTTTAAAACTAAGATCTGAAACTTCATAAAGAAAACATAGTAGAAGAAAGCTCCTTGATAATGGTTTGGGCAATGATTTTTTTTTTCCTTATATGACACCAAAAGCACAGAGAACAAAGCCAAAATCAGACAAATGGGATTATATCAAACTAAAAAATTTCTATATGGCAACAAACAACAGAGTGAAGAGAGAGCCCATATAGATTAGGAAAACATACTTGCAAACCGTACTTCTGGTAAGGAGTTAATATCCAAAATACATAAGGGACTCAATAGCACAAAACAAACAAACAAACAAAAACCCCTCAATTTAAAATGGACAAAGGATGCTGGGTGCAATGGTGCACATCCGTAGCCCCAGTCACTTGGGAAGCTGAGGTAGGAAGATGGCTTAAGCTAAGGAATTCAAGACCAGCCTGAGCAACACAAGATCCCATCAGCTCCCATCTGTTGGAATAGCTGTGATCAAAGACAAAAGATAACAAGTATTGGTGAGGTTATGGAAAAGAGAGAATCCTGGTACAGTGTTAATGGGAATTGGTACAGCCATTAGCGAAAAAAGCATGAAAGTTCCTGAAAAACTATAAACAGAACTATGATATAATCCAGCAATCCCACTTCTGATATTTATTTGAAAGAACTAAAATGAGGATCTCAAAAGAGACATTTCTACTCCCATGTTTACAGCAATTTTATTCACCACAGTAAAGATCTGGAAACAACCTAGGTGTCATAAGAATGGATTAGGAAAATGTCAAATATACATATATAAGCAATGGAATATTATTCAGAGAAAGAAATCCTACCATTTATGAAAACATGGATAAACCTGCAGCACAGTATAAAATGGCCCAGACACAGAAGGACAAGTACTCTATGATCTCAGTTATATGTAGAATCTAAAAGAATTAAACTCATAGAAGGAGAGTAAAATGTGGTTGTCAGGGCATGGGGAAGAGGAAAGATGTTGGTCAATGGGCACAAATTTTCAGTCACAAAAGTTTTGGGGATCAAATATACAATGTGGTACAACTAATAATATACAATACTTGAAAAAGTCAGGAAAGCTTAAGTGTCATAAACACACATATATACACACACAGAAAACAGTAGCTATGAGGCAATGTGTGATTTTAGCTTGACTGTGGTAATCTCTAACAGTGTATAGGCATATCAAAAGTTCACAGTGTACATCTTAACTATACACTAATCTTATTTGTCAACTATACCTCAATAAAGCTTGGGAAAATATTCAAGAGGGAATGGTGAATTAATGACATTAATTGTAATTCATTCTCTGATGAGAATGAATCAAAAGGTCCTATATAAGAATTCCACTTTTGGTCATCTGGAATATTTATATGATTTCAGTCACAGATAATACAAGAAACTCAGACACCATTAGAACAAAATTTTTTAAGTAATATTTTATTTGCAATCTCCTCACTCCATAATTTTCTGTGTTAATGTTTCTAATGTGCTAATAACCTCATATCAATTATATTAACTAATGAAATAAATAGGTTCAGATCTTTACACTAGAAAAGATGAAGATATAGAGCAAAAGTTTGCTTTCATCAAACAAATTGCTTTTCCCCAAAATTAAGTTTCTCATAATGATCACTTACTGCATACAAAGGTTTATTCTCTGTTTTAAGAGAGAAAAATATTTGAAATGGTACATAAATTCCTTTCACTTTGCATCTGTGAATTATTCCAGATGGTGCTGGCAATCCCTATCGCCTGTTGCACTAGGCTGGTCATTTGGGACATTATGACACACAAGATAAGGAACCCAATTAAAATCACTTGACTATTTTCTGGTTACAAGTCAGATATTATGGGCTAAGCTTCTGATCCAAAGTCAATTTTATTTCTCAGCACTCTTAATTAGAATTATATCTGAAAGTAAATAATTTTTTAAATCCTAAATTTACCCCCTCCCAAGTCACAGAAATAGGTCACTGTATTTTTTAGTTATGTTTCAGAACAACTGAAGAAATTCATTGCTCTCATTTTACTCCACCTCTACACTCTCCCTTTGTGTGTTATGTTTTTTTAAAAAAAAAAGTTTAGCTGGGAATGGTGGCGCATGACTATAATCCCAGAAACTCGGGAGGCTTAGACTGGAGAATAGCAGGTTCAAGGCCTGTCTTGACAACTTAGTGAGGCCCTCAGCAACTCAGTGAGACCCTGTCTCAAAAAAATAAAAAGGGATGGGAATGTGATGCAGTGGGATACCCCACTGCCACCTCTGGTTAAATCCACAGTACCAAAATAAAATAAAATGATATTTATTTTGACCTTCGAAATATCTGGCATACAATTCTCATGACTACTTCCACTGATTCAAAAAAGGACATGATCCCAAATATAAGTGGGCATGCATGTATTAAAGAAAATTAAAAAGGAAAAAAATTTAGTATATTTTCTTGTTTGGATTTTCTATAGTGTCTATGTTTTCTATAACAGACAAAACATTTTTTTAAATTTTGTAGTTCTTTTTAAAAAAAAAATTTTTTCAGTTGTAGATAGACACACTATCTTTATTTATTTATGTTTACGTGGTGCTGAGGATTGAACCCAGTGCCTCATACGTACAAGGCAAGCACTCTACCTCTGAGCTATAGCCCCAGCCCTTAAAGTTATTCTTGAATAAGATACAGTTGCATCTCAAAACAGAGTATTTGCCCATATCAGACTACACAGAATGTAATACAGTATGACATATTTGTGGTCCCCTTATTATTATTTTGGTCTTGACCTCTCCTAATCCCCTTCTTTTTGTATTTTCATTCTCCCTGCTTTATCTTAGTTTTGCAGATATTTTATGTTTTTGTTCTATAGACAAAAGAATAACCATCAAGATAAAATAATTTTATCTAGTCAGACAACCAAGAATATTATAGAAAATTGTGAAATAATTGAATCAATCCATTTCCCATTGTCTTTTACCTATCTCACCTTGTCCTGTGAAATTGTTCCTTGTGGTATATAGGTGCTCATTAAGTCCAGCAAATGTACAAAAGGAAACTAAGCATATCCTCTATACTGATTAATCTACTCAAAATAGAACTCCGAGGAATACAGTCTGTTTAAAGTTTGAAAACAATATAAGCCCGGAAAAATAAATATCTTCCTTACATCTTAAACACCTAGTAAATTAACAAAAAAAAAAAAAAAATTGTTTTCCTTCTTCAAAGCTTACTAAGTTTTGAATTCTACTAAGAAATTATCACTTGTCAGAGATTGCATTCCTGCTGGCTTTTTTTTTTGCTTTGCCCAACAAAGATATATAATGGTGGTGTAATTATGCACCACGACAATCTCCCACACATATTTAAGAAAAAGGTAGAATGCTGCTATTATTGAGTTTAAGGAAATACTAACAATCCAATTTGACACAGATACTTACCTTCACTGGAGAACAGAAACTTAAACTAGACAAAGGACTAAAAAATACACTAATTAGAAGTAAAATGATACTGCTAGAGTATCATATTATATATCAATATCAATATTATATACAAAACATTACCTATGTAGAGAAAGCAACACACACACACAGCCTTTTCATTTTGCTTTCCTAATTTTACTCTTTCAGTTAATATAAAAGTTAAGACACAAAATTTCATAATACCACATAAATATCTAAACTTGGCTTAAAAATAAGAATTTCTTATTCCTTCAAAAAATGCATTAAAAAACTAAAATGATACTTTCATGTTCTGTGTCTAATTAAAATGTTTCTGATATTTCAAGGTCAATTTAAATAATGATTTTATTTTTACAAAAGTGTTTCCTTATAAAGAGAATTTCTTTATAGAAAATAAGTTATAATAAAAAATAGATACCAATACAGAATATAAAAATCATTACTAATGTCATATTTATAAACATTTTAACTTATACAAAAATATTTTAAATTATCAAGTTAAAATTTTTAATTAGCAAAAGAACTGCATGATAATAAATCTCATCTTACTTTTATTTCACTTATTTCTATGTTTATTCTCAGTACCACACTGATGTCCTTGAGAGAAATGATTTTACTTTCACATTTCCACAGACTGAAGACAAGACCTGTCTGGTCTTACAGCAGTTAGTCAATGTTTACTGAAATGTTTTAGAAGAAGCTATTTTAAAAATATTGATTCTCAGAATCACTTTATTACCATTTATGTAATAAATATTTAATGTGTACCAGGTACTGTCTTTGTGGACATGACAGTGAACAACAGAGACAAAAATCTCACCACTCACTAAGTTTACTATAAAGACAAAGAACATAAGTAAAATATACAGTAGGTAAGATGCAGATAAATCCAATGGGGAAAAAAAAAATGAAAGAGGAAGGAATACATGGAGTTTAGGAATTAAAGTGTTCAGAAAAGACCACTCTATGGAGGTAACCCTGAAGCAAATCTGTGAAGGAATGGAGGAATAAGCCATCATATTCACACACTGGGGAAAGAGTATTACACATGAAGGAAGAGCAAAGGCAAAGATTCTGAGGTCAGAGTGGGCCTGATCTGATGAAGAACAGAAAGGAGGACTTTCTGTGACTGACTAGATTGAGAAGCAATCTGCTGTTAGATGAGATTAGACAGACAACAGTAGGCCAGATCCTCCAGCAAGGGGAAGCCAACCCTTTTTGTAAAAGGACAGATAGTAAGTATTTTATAATTTATGGATTATTACAATCTGTTTCACAACTTCTTGTTTTTGTTGTTGTTTTTCAAAAATAAAAAAGAAAGTAAAACCCATTCTTAGTCTGCAAGCTATACAAAAATGGGTCCCAAAGGAGGGTGTGGTTTTGCTACTCTCTGCTAAAGAGTTTTGATGGTCACTACAAAACCTCTTGCATTGGAAAGGGATTCCTTGATATCACAAAATACAAAGGAATGCTCATAAAAACTAAGAAAAATAAGAGTAACCTAATAAACATTCAAGTTTTTACTCAACTAAGGTAAAGCACCATATTTGTCTGAGAGAAAACCAGTATGCACTCTCAACTTATTTGACAAAATTTTCCCAAAAATTCCAGTTGGCTTTCCTTTATTCATAACAATATTTACTGAGAAGGAAAAGAAAATAATACAACATCTCATGCTTACCAAAAACTTTTGAAAGGAGAAAACAGATAATATATACTATTAAGCAAACAATATCATAGCACAGTGACACATTCAATGAAAAAAATAAAACAAAACTAGAAATATAATGGAAACACTGTTAGCTAAAACAGTCTAGGAAGACAATGCTGAGGAACCACCAGGGAGTGAGCCATGCAGAGATCTGGGACAAGAGGAAGCAAGAATCACAAATGCACAGGATTTGAAAACAGAAAGATCTGGTTAGGAAGGGAGGGACAAAGGTGAGAAGGCAGGCAGGCAATATGGAGGAATGTAATGAACAGAAGTAGTGGTGCAGAGATGGCAAGAAGCCAGATGTTGCAGTCTTCTAAGTTACGTTAAGGAGTCTGAATTTTATTCTGAGTATAATATGAGAACACAGCAAGGTTCTAAGCAATGAGTGACAACATCTACTTTTAAGTTTTAAGAGCTCAATCTAAGTGCCATGGATATGAGACTAGCTGAGGAGCAAGATGTTAAAGCAAAGACACGAGTCAGCATCTGCAGAAGTATGAGCAAGAGGCAATAGTTCACCAAACGGAGTACAATGCAGTGACTGAATACCAGATATATTTTTCAGTGTGATTGGACTTACTAACAGAGTTAATATGGGAAGCAGGAGGAGAAAAACATCAATGATTACTTTGTGGGTTAATGCCTAATACAACTGGTGATAGCTGGGGAAAACTGGAAAACAGTTTTTTGTTGTTGTTGTTTGTTTTTTTTGGTACCAGAGATTGAATCAGGGGCACTCAACCACTGAGTCACATCCCCAGCTTTATTTTGTATTTAGAGATAGAGTCTCACTTAGTTGCTTGGCACCTTGCTATTGCTGAGGCTGGCTTTGAACTCGTGATCCTCTTGTCTCAGCCTCCCCAGTTGCTGGGATACAGGTGTGAGCCACCACACCCAGCTATGGAGAACAGGTTTTGAAAAGGGTAGGAAAGGTCAAGAGATATGCTTTGGGTAAAGCTAAGTTAGCTCTTGAACTAAAGAAATTCTGGAGATAATTAGTATTTTATTTTAGAAAGCCTCACTATACATATTAGTTTGGGAGCTATTGAAAAATGATTGATACTGAAAGTCATAAGACTAGAAGCCATCTTTCAAGAAGGTATATATAAAAAAGAAAATAGAGCTGAGAATGAAGCCCTTCAGGGTCTAGAATGTGACAGAACCAGAAATGATAACAGCAAAGGAATGACAAGTAAAAGAGCAGTAAAATGAGGAGAATCTGTGTCAGAAATGCTACAAGAAACTAGTGTTTCAAGGAAGGGAATATGCAGAATGATGCTGAAAAGTAAAGTAAGATGGTGGGCAGAAAGGAACTTTTTGATCTGGCAATGTGAATATTACTCACAACCCTGGTAAGAGCAGTTTCAGAAGACTGATAAAAATATAAGGCTGTTTGGACAAATTTGAAAAAAGGTGAGGAAATGCAGAACACTATTATAGTCAGTTTTTCTTTTTAAACAAATTCTGCTGAGGGGGAAAAGAGAAATGGGTTGACAACTAGAAGGGGACATCGTGTCAAGGGAAAGATTTTTTTTAAAAGGAAGGTGAGACTTTAAGACATGTTAGTATGCTTTGCTATAATGAACAGGAGACAGCAGAAATTTCAACATAAAAGAAAGAGAACAATCTCATTTAGGAAGAGACAGCTCTTTAGATTGGGGAACTGAGAGATTTAAGACAAAAAGTGGCACAGAGTTTTACTCAGGAACAGTGACAATATTGCAAAGTACACAGGTACAGATGAAAAAAGACTAGTAGATTTAATGGTGGAAGATGCAGTGGATAACATCCAATAATGTGAATTTTCTCAAGGTAATGTGAAATGAAGTCAGCAACTTTGAGTAGGAGGGGAGGATTCTGCAGATTTGACAAGAGGAAAGAGTTGATAGAGTCATCTCTGAAAATGGAAAATTTAATAGGCATTTTTATTAGGATTGCCTGTAAAATTAGGAGTACATTTAAGATCTGTGGCCATAAATTTAACATAACATCAGACAGAACAATTGTTTGATTTTTTCCCCCCCAGTAACAGGAAGCTGCTCACTGCTGAGGCAATACAGGCAAATACCTGTTTTAAACCAGAATTGAGATTTTTTACAGGGCAAATATGAAAGAAGAAAAAGAGCAAGTAAATAAAGAGCATTTATTAGGGAGTGACTATAGAAAAGGACCAAGATATCTGAGCCAGGTAGGATATGAAGTATGAAGGTACAAGAAATTAAAAATGAAAAAGTAGCCAGGCACAGTGACACATGCCTATAACCAGAGCAGCTTAGGAGGCTGAGACATAAGGATCACAAGTTCAAGGCCAAGATTCAGCAACTCAGAGAGACCCTGTCTCTAAATAAAAATATAAAAAAGACGCTGGGAATGTGGCTCAGTGGTTAAGCACCCTTGGGTTCAATCCCTGGAACCAAAAAAGAAAAAGAAAAAGAAAAAATAGGCAGTAGCTTTAAGAACTACTAGAGAAAGAATAAGTAGGCTAAAAAGAACAGAGATGGTGACCAGAGGTGAACTATATTTTTCAGCATTAGTGAACTAAGATGGAGAATTCTGATGGGTAACAATTTATCCCACAAGCTTAATTAAAAAGGAAAGAAAAGAAGTGGCTTTTACTCTAGACAGGACAGATATAGAATCCCCTAAATCACAGAAATGTCACTGCCTAGGAATAGCATCAGACCTAAAAAAAAAAAAAGAAAAGCGGGGAACCTATTCTCATACACAACAGTACAATTTGTAGAGTTTCCCCCCCCCCTCAATCAGTCATTGTCTATTCCCAAAATTATGTCACAATAAGAATCTAGCATTGCTAATAGAGTCAAAATCAACTTATAAAGTCTGAGAAAACAGACCAAGAATATGACACAATACTATGCCTATGTTGTGCCAAGAAATCTGAAGGTGTGGTAGAGAAACAGAAAAACCAAAAGAGGTTGTGAGGGGAATGGGAAAATAAACAAGGAGAAATATGAATTACAGTGGATGGGGTAGAGAGAGAAGATGGGAGGGGAGGGAAGGGGGATGGTAGAGGATAGGAAAGGTAGCAGAATACANAAAAAAAAAAAAAAAAAAGAAAACCCCTGCCTTAAAATACTGACTTGGCTTGTTGGATCTACGACAGAATAAATATGTTGTTAACTTTTTTTTTCCTTCCTTTAAAACAGTGTGGGAGAAGGGAATGCTGCTCTATGTTGCTTGCTTCTGGATTTCTCCCTGATTTATGCATCCTGAAAAAAATATTTTAAAAAAACATAAAAATGACAAGCATTTTTACAGATGAAAACATCCTTTTATTTAAAGCATTATCTTAATTTCTATCCAATGTGTAAATGTAACTTTATACTTTTGAATAAAATGTTCATAGTAAGAGAAATAAACCTCTTGCCCTTCTCTGTTATTTTTTCTCCCTAAATTTTCTTATTATTCTCCAATACTCCAACTTCATTTAACTTTCTTCTCTCTTTTTTCTTTGCAGGGAGTATGATGCCTCCGGCTTCTGGGAATTAGCCATAGACTCAACCCTTCTTGGTGGAAGTTAGACCTTTGGAGGTTGCTAACCCCAAGACCTAGGAAAAGTAATGAATCAGCAGGAAAAGATAACATGGCTTTTCATTTCCTGCTGTCTTGTCTCCCTGTTCCACCTGAAAAGTGCTTTTGTAGATATTCCATTTACTACCTCCCAAGGCTATGTCGAGGATGAATGCTGTGAATGCTACAGTGTAATCATACATATAAACAACCACACATGAACAGGCACATGCAAAATAATATCACCATTCATATTTTTCACATTGTGATATCACAGGGCTGAGTTTAAAACTGAATTTAATTTGGACATTTCACTGTAACATGCGTAATGTAGAAGTAATATCTGCAGGTTAACTGAAAACATTAGTAAAGTGACTAATAAAACAAAATCTAGGGTCTGGGGCGGTAGCTCTGTGGAAGAGCACTCCACACATGTGTGAGGCACTGGGTTCAATCCTCAGCACCACATAAAAAAAAAATAAATAAAGGTGTTATATCTGTCTACAACTAAAACAAAACAAAAGCAGATCTATTAAGCAGATAATAGTAAACAGGCTTTTTTTTCCCCTTAGTGGAAATAAATGCTGCTGATCAGAAAAACATCTAAGCAGTTTTCTCCATAAAGTGAGAATAATTAAATCAAGTGGGCTAATTAATCATTAAAGTGTCCTAGTCAGTTGGTGGGAAAAATAAAGTTATAAATTTCTGATTTCATTAATAAAGAATAGGCTTAAAGAGAGAGGGTGGGAAGGAGAGATGGAGAGAGAGAAGGGCAAAAAAAAATTTTTTTCAACTTATACATCTGATATTTACACGGCAATTTATTTTCACTATAAAAAACATTTACTTTCTGCTTCAAAGAGGTTCTGACTGTATACAAAACATAATTTACTAAAATTCAGTATGCACACAATTAAATTTTATAAATTCAGTTTATATTCCCTGCTTTTTTGCTTTTGTTTTGATTCATACTGCTAAATAGCAATATCCAAATCCCTTGATTACTACAAAAGTTCCTTAATAATCTTGTATATTTTACTATTCCCTCACATAGTAAGTGTCCAGTTTTGAAATTTTTGGTTTGATGTTTTTAGATGCCTTAATGTCCTTATCCTTATCCTTTCTTTGCTGAGCATACATGGACTATTTCTTTTTTTAAAATTGTAGATGGACACAATACTTTTATTTTATTTATTTATTTTTACGTGGTGCTGAAAACCAAATCTAGTGCCTCCCACATGCTAGGCAAGCACTCTTTCACTGAGCCACAACCACAGCCCCCCAAACACCCATTCTTTAATATAAAGCTTATATAGCAGTATCTTGGCAAAGCTTTTGAGCACTCCCCTAAACAGAATTATATGCTTAATCCTCATGAGGTGAATAGTTTATACTGTAACAAACCACATAGAGTGGATTATACTGTAAAATAAAATAATTATAAAGGCAAGTTTTTTCTAAATCCCCTGATAAATTATAATTCTTAAAAATATACAAATATTAAATCTAGAACTTATAAATACAAAGGAAACTAAAAACATGAGATTGAAAGTTTAACAATTTTTTTGTTGTTAAATTGTTAAAAACAAGTTCATTTTGTATATCATAATATCATTTGAACACATTATGTCATCGGGTCTACTGCTGTCCTTTTCTTACTGGCCCATAACAATTATAATAGTAATATTTGAAAAAAAAAGGGTGAAAATACTGTTACTTAGCATTAAAATATTCATCCAGATAGATGATCTCATATATATATATATATATATATATATATTTTTTTTTTTTTTTTTTTNTATATAAAATTTGTTTTGATTATCATCAAATTGAAAATACAAAATCAAATCATTCATGGAATGGAATACTTTTAAATCTCAGAATATATTCAAGATACCCCCAGGGTTGCAAGAACTCCCTAAGAACACAATGATATAAAAGCAAAATTTTAAGGTTTGAAGAGTTGTAAATTAAATACTGGCTTGCCATTAGCTATGTGATCTCAGCCTTCTTAAGCTTTAATGAGATTTTTTAGTTTTAAAAAAAATCTTCTTAATTTATGCCGTGGGAACTCTTACATAGAGTTATGAGTAGTAAATAAGATAATACATGAAAAATGCTTAGCATAGGTTATTGATTCTTTTTTTTTTTTCAACTGAACTCTTCTGAGAGCCTGCTTCAATTCTAAGGTTAAGTGTCATTTCTATGTACTTTACCACTTTCAGGCTGAAGTTGTGGCTCAATGGTAGAGTGCTCGCCTAGCATGTGTGAGGCACTGGGTTCAATTCTCGGCACTGCATATAAATAAATAAAATCAAGGTCCATCAACAACTAAAAATTTTATATATATATATATATCTCCCCACAACTTTCTCTCTGTTTGAAATGATGAATATGATAGAATGAACCTTTAGTACTTCCATGGAATTTATCTCTTCTTTTACATTAGGTGATAAATGTAAAAAATGTACACTAAGCTATTAGTTATTAAATAAATGTAAGGCACTGATTTTTTTCACACTTTATGTGAATAGCCAAAACAGAAGACAAAATTTTTAGGCAAGAAGAATCAGGGACCAATTTTACATCTAGGAAAAAAAAAAAAAAAACCCCTTAAAGTCAGAGAAATAGGCCAAATGCTAAGCTACAGGTAAATAAGGTAAAGAAGACTAATCAAAGGGTAGAAACAGCATTACTGACTACAAATATACTTAAGAAAATGGGCTCTGGGATGTATGAGGATCTGCAGTCATCTAAATTCTGGGAGCCTGCAGAGTTTTTTTTTACATATTTATTTCTTATTAAGCAGACAAATATTTGGGTAAGTACTATAATCATGAATCAAACACTGAAGATATAATTCCATAAATAAAATAATTCCTGATCTCCAATACCTCCTAAACATCCAAGCAAATGTAAGATATAAGTGCTTTAAGAGTAAACAATCTGTTGAATCACATAATAAAATATTGAGGCTTGTTTTTTCATTTAAAAAAAGAGTAAACAAGAAAGGGACCTAACCTAACCTGGAGACCAGGGTGGTACTGATACTCAGGAAAAGCATCCTTAAAGGTGGTATCTAAATTTTCCTAAGGGATTAGCCCATCTTACAGGAAATGTAGTTCTGGGCAGAGAGAAAAATATGAACAAGGGCCTGAAGCAAAGGAGAATGTGTTAGGTGGGGGAAACCTTTATGGTTCAATATGACTACAGTTTAACTTTGGAGAAGCAGAGGGGAGGGGAAAAAAAAAACGTTGAAGGTAAGCAAAAGCCAAATAACTTCATGCTAAACAGGAATGTATAGTTCACCCAAAGCATATAGGACTGAAGTAGGGAAATGATGGAGTTAATATTTTTCCAAAATTTGGAAAATAAACTGAAGGGGAAACAACTGGAGGGGAGAATGAGGGGAATTAGACAGCTTTTATAATAAAGCAAGAAAGAACAGATGTATCCTAAAGATGCATTAATAAACGAACTAATAATGAAATAAGCAAGCTAGTATGGTTTATATTTAATTAACCTTTAAAGCAAGAAAAAAAGAAAGTGAGTCTTCCTCTCACAAAATAGTCTATAAAAAGTTTTTATTATATCCGAGCAACATTATTCTGATCACTTCTCCAGACTGTTCATTATTCCTTCCTTGTAGTGCTCTTGGAAAGTCATCTAAAAAGAACTTTCCTTTAAACATCTCAATCTGAAAAACCACTTTTGAAGAGAATAATTTTTCACTATCACTTTCAAAATACTTAGGTTCAATATAATTAAATGATTTTTCATTTAGGAACTCATAATAACTGATATTTAGATAAAACAAATATCTATAGCATCATAAAATTTTCTTTTGTGGTTTTTCCCAAAACAGCAAAAACAAACATATCAATATCACTGTAAGGAAAACTAAGTAAATATAAATTAAACAGATATATTTCATCCTGCTTATGACAGCGGTCAAATTCCTGAATCCCATCCTCCATGTAACTAGAAACCCTTGCAAAAAGAAAGAAACTACTTTATGGATCTTTGTTATCATGCTCAAATCTGACAACCCACATAACAGATGGTTAAAATAAAGATAACAACTTCACTGATAAAGAAAATATAAAGTGGTAAACACTATATAGATGTGTTAAAAAAATAATAATAATAGGGGTTGGGTTGTAGCTCAGTGGTAGAATGCACGCATAACATACACAAAGCCCTGGGTTCAATCCCCAGAAAAGGGCCCCCCCCAAAAAAATTAAAGGGAACAATCCCAAAGTACATGCAAATAAACCAAATCACCTCACAGATTTGTTAGCTGTCAGCTAATCAAGATCCTTGATTTCCTCATCTGTTACTCCCAAATTACAATCTCAAATTCTGGGAACTTCAAGCCAATTACATGATATCAGAAATCTAGAAGCTTTTCGACAGTTTGTGTGAAAGGATAGCCTCATCAAAATGTTCTGAAGTTTAACTCTCCTCTCCCCATTCCTCATCCTCAACATCTTGTCATTCTGTTACACTACTCAAAATGTTTTCATACATTTAAGTAACAAAGCAACAGGTGCCAATGAAAACAGTGCTTTTGCTCTAACATCCTGGAATTTTAACTTGACTCTTGTATCCGTGCCAATAAGAAACCTCGCAGGGCCTTTAACAGGGGCAAAAGGTCACCTTGGTATCCTGAAACCAAGGAAAAGTAGATTTTTATAACAAGTTCATATGTAATTTAGCACAGGGAAATCAAGGGATAATGTTCAATGTTTGTAAATTTTATTAAATAAGAGGACACATCTATTTAAAAACTGTTTACTTGCTAAAGCCTTTCAAGTCAAAGCAAGTTTAACAGCCCAGCAGCATCAGCACTGGAAAGTTTTAGAAATGTAGAAACTTACGCTTCCACCAAATCCATCAAATAACTAAATATGGACAAACTCCCATTCAATTTGCAAAACACCAAAGTTTGAGAGTTATTGCTCTGAAGTATCTTACCAAATAATCACATTATCACCTATCTAAAATGCAATATCGCCTGGAAATGTTGATCTGTAAACCAAATGACTCAAATAAATAAATAAATATTGATCTGTGAACCAGATGACTCAAATAAACAGATAGATAGATAGATAGATAGATAGATAGATAGATAGATAGATAGTTAGTTAAAAATAAAGGAAACTTCTCATACAACAGGCTATAAAATGGTGAGGGACCAGCACTTCTCACCTAAGAACTAGGACAAAAAGAAAAATATGCTTATTGTTAGGTCTGGAGTTACTCTGGCCTAAGGACCTAACACTTATAAAAACATGTTACATGAAATCATAAATTTTTAAAATTGTGTGAATTGCATATATATTGATAATCATATGGAACAATGCATATCAATAGCTTCCTTAAAAATAAACTCATTGAGATTGATTTTAAAAGTTTAATTGCTAATTACAGTATTATGATTTTACTCAGTTAATGAATTTCTCCCACAAAATAGTACTACTATTAAAAAAAAAAACAAAAGATAACAAGTAAATACCTATTTTTGACAACTGCTAAGTTAAGAGGCAGAGCTGCATGCAAATTTCCACTCCAAGACCCCACATTCTGCATCTCTGGGTTCTATATATACCAAATAACACAATTAATATAACTCCCCACCTCCACACTTCAAGCAGATGAAGGGTGCTTGAAAATAGTCTGTCCAATATAATGCTGAATACTCAAATTCATATTTCAGATAAACAACTAATATTTTATTATAAGCAAATTCCAATATTTATATAACATACAAAAGATTATTCACTATTTATCTAAAATTCAATTTTAACTGGACACTCCATATTTTTATTTGCTACATCTGACAACTGTATAAAAAAGTCTAATTTTGAAATACTTTTCGATAGATGACAGGTAGATCAGCCCAAGTCTTTTCTGTTTTCACACCTTTTTTACACCCAAAAAATCATTCAAAATAGTACACTGTTATCTCAGTAGCCATTAGCTAACATAAAATGTGGCTACACTTTCTTGTGTGGACTATTACAAAAACACTAGGAAATAATGTTATTTGAAAAAAAATTTAAAAAGAAAACACACTTTTATTTTTAGACTATGCTGACCAAGCTGATCTCAAATTATTCTCTTGCCTCAGCCTCTGAGTAGCTAGTATTGCAGGCATGAGGACATATATTTTTGCAGAACTGTTTAAGAAAGCAAAAGGCATGAAAAGTTATTTATTCCCTAGTGCTACTGTCACATTGAGTCAGCATCATTCTAAATAAAGAGTCTTCACATACACTGCTTATTTTTTTTAATTGTAGATAGACACAATACCTTTTTTTGTTTATTTATTTTTATGTGGTGCTGAGGATCAAACCCAGTGCCTCCCACGTGCTAGGCAAGCGCTCTACCACTGAGCCACAACCCTAGCCTTACACTTCTTATTTTCAAATGAGTCAAAAATAAGGGGACTTCTTCAGAAATAACAGTTAGGTTCTCAACTAAACACTGAGAAGACATTTCGGTGAACAGAAATGGGAAAGAAATTTTCCCAACAGAGCCTCAGCTTCATCTTCCACTTATAATACGAATTTTGCACCTCAAAAGGTAAGTGGAGTCCTAAAATATCATTGCAGATAAAATGTATCTTCTTTTGTCATTTTCTATTCATACACAGTTGAATAGAAATACACTTCAGAGGTCACATGGGATTGTGACCCATGTCACAATCACTTCAGAGGTCACATGGGATTGTAATGCAAACGTCATTATAGCCATCTTAGTTTGTGTAAATAAATATATCCTATGAAGTTTGCATGGTGATGAAATTACCTAATGATGCAGCTCTCAAATCGTGTCCCTTTGTGCTGGAAGTCAGTATGAACCAATAAGAACAGTACAGTATTTAAAAGAACCTGACATACATGACATCATGCTATAACATGATGGATCAAATAGCATTCCATTAAAAAGGCTGGAACTATCCTAAAGCTCCATTTGTTGACTGCTTACCTTGTGGCATATGCTACTCTAAGTCCTATTTGTATTGACTACATGTTAGTCAATTATCCCAATTTTACTGATAAGAAAACTGCAGATGAGATATCTAAGAAAACCCAAACAATTTGAGGCTACTTCATAGGTTAGAGTGCTTATAGTATAGAGTTTCAATGTTGAAATAAGAGAGCTGGCTTCAAATCTACATATCATCCTTGGCTGACCCTGGAGAAATCTTATCCCCCAATCTTAGTTCCTCAGCAGAATAATAATCTGCCCCTCTGCCCCTACATAATCCATATGCTAGTCATGAGAATCCAAGGGGTGCTTTGAAAAACAAACAACAAATGTGTGGATGCATGTGCACAGACACACACACGCACACAATTTAATGATTATTAGTAGAGAATTGCTAGGTAAAATGCATATAGTACTAACAAATTCATTTCTTTTTTTTTTTTTTTACTTTTCAGGTTTTATTTTATTTTTATTCTAATTTTTTATCCATTACAGCAGAATGCATTACAGTTCATATCACACATATAAAGAGAGCACATTTTTTCATATCTCTGGTTGTATACAAAGCATATCCACACCATTCATGTCTTCATACATGTATTTAGGGTAATGATATCCATCTCATTCCACCATCTTTTTTACCCCTAGGCTCCCTCTCTTCCCCTCCCACTCCTCTGCCCAATCTTGAGTTCATCTAATCCTCCATGCTCCCCCTCCCTCTCTCACCATGCAGAAAACTCAATGCAAAGTGGATCAAAATTAAACCAGAGACTGCATCTACTAGAAGAAAAAGTAGGCAGAAATCCCCATCATGTCGGATTAGGCCCCAGCTTCACTCATTAGACTCCTATAGTGGAAAAATTAAAATCAATAATCCATAAATGGGATGGATTGAACTAAAAAGCTTCTCAGCAAAAGAAACAATCAGTGAGGTGAGTAGAGAGCCTTCATCTTGGGAGCAAATTTTTACCACTCACACATCAGACAGAGCCCTAACCTCTAGGGTATATAGAGAACTCAGAAAACTAAACAACAAAAAAACAAATAGCCCAATCAATAAATGGACTAAGGAACTGAGTAGACACCTCTCAGAAGATGATATACAATCAATCAACACATATATTTTAAAAAGTTCTACATCTTTATCAATTAGAAAAATACAAATCAAAACAAATTCATTTTCTGAACTATCATAAATTCTCATGCTATAATTCACACTGCTGTGGCTCACATGAAAAATAACTTTAAAAATTCAGGTTTCTGACTATTTTAGGCAGCTTCTTCTACAGTTTGCTCACTAGTAAAAATGGGTAAGTTATTAAATTAGCTTTGTACTTGTGTTTTTCAGCTTAAAATAGAAATAATTCCTATAACATTGCTGAGAAGATGAAGTGAAACAAATAATGTAAAACTTCTACCATAATGCCTTGAACACATATATATGCTGTTTTTTTTTTTTCCAGTAATTCTATCATTTAGCAGAATCACGAAACAAAAGAGTAAAGTGTAAAAGTTGTATGTGTGTGCACAGATTTTTCTTGGTAAAAAAACTTCAAAGATTCTTACATAAATCCATAGACTGTGTCAAATTTCTTTCTGTCATCCTTACTGTACTCCCCCCCCCCCCCCCCCCCCCC
>NW_026000171.1:7288208-7339551 GCF_001458135.2 Marmota marmota marmota
CCCCCCCCCCCCGCATTCCTCAGGTGGCTCTTTACAGCTATAATTCTCTCAAACTCTGGTTGTCTGATTCTACTTTCACTATCTCAACTCCACCCCTGCTCCCTTTTTGCTACTGGGGTTGAACCCACCTAGGGGCGCTTTATCAGTCAGCTACACCCCTAGTCCTTTTATTTTTTTAAATTTGAGACAAGGTCTTGTTGAGGTTACCCATGAACTTGCAATCCTCTTGCCTCAGCCTCCCCAGTCACTGGGACTATAGGTACTGCCACCATGCCCAGATTCTCATTCTTTCAAAATATAAAAATTTGTATTCACTTTTAGTAAACATTATACTCAGACATTTTAAACACTCACAACCAGATTTCTAGACATTTTTTTCCTAGAATAAGTTCTATCATTTTAGTGACCTGTTAGAATTGAAGCTAATGTTAGTAAACAAGGTTCAATTACATCATCTTTGTTTTTGTACAAACATACTGACCTTGAGGTGAGACTGAAGGAAACAGCAAATCCAGGATGAAATGTGAAAGAGAAAGTTAGAAATAATTAATAAGGACAATATTCAGAAATATTAATCATGGACATAGACAAAACATAAAGCACAGCAATAAAGAACAGGACACACAGATTCTGCATAGGCACTAAAAATTAGTAACTTCAGATTTTCACTCTCAAGAAGTACATTTTCTTATTAGATTACACCATCATACTTTAATCAATCTTTCTAAAGGAAGAAATTTTTGTCTAAAATTTATCATTTCCTGGGACAGGAAAAAAAAAACAATTTCTTAACTACTAAGCAACATAAGAGGAAGTTAGCTACCCTCTTCTCATTTAAGTAGCTAGAACTGTCATTAAGTGATTTTACAACTTTAGTCAGCTCAGTTTTATATACTCCTACCTTATAACTGAGTACTCTTTTTGCTCCCCTTTCCATTAAGAGGATCCAATTTATCCAAAAGGAGAGGCAGAAAGACAATGACAGCTTCAGTTATTCTACAGAATACAGAACTCCCATTTACATGAGAGATTTTGAAATAATTTTCTCAAATGTTGCAAAAAATTTTTCCCTGATCACAATCAGTATTTCTCATTCCTAATAAAATCTTCAAATGGTGCAATCTAAAGGCAACAATGAACAAGAAAGACTCTGTAACACAAATTCATTTCTGACACATTGCTCAGCAGTAAGAGTTGCAAAGTTGTCATGCTTATTATTCCTACATAGCATGAATCCCCTACAGTTCATTATTGCCTTTCATAACAACAGGCAGTTTTCCTTTTGAAGAATTAATCAATTTCACTGAAATCAGTATTAACCTTCAAATATTTAAGACTTCTAATGGCCAGTGCCATCTGGATTGTCTTCATAATCCAAATTTTTACTTGAAGAATCAAAAACAAAAGGTTTATTTATTGAATGCAAGCACCATTTCAATTTTCACTTTGTTTTTAAAAATCTGGTATCTCATTTAAAAAGTCTAATTCATTTCCTAACTAAAACTAAAGTTTTTAAAAGTCACTATGAGAATTTTTAAAGGAGGATAAGATTTATTATACCCACTATATAAAATGAAGAGATGAAAAACAAGAACAAATGACTTGCTCACAGTCACACTGCAGGTAACTGGCAGGCAGAGGATAAGAATGTGGGTATGCTGATGTCTCACCTGAAATTACTTTTATATGCTCTATGATACTTCTTCAGGAATATATACAAATCCAAGAATCTTTAACATATTTATCAGTGTCAAATACAAACAAGGTTCAAAGGCAAAAAGAGACCAATCACTAAGTAGATCATTTCTCTAAGGCTCTCTTTTTGTTGGTAATGATACAGAAAGAATAATTTTAGATAAATACTGATATTAACTGAAAGTTCCTACAGATGGTAAGGGTTTATGTAACACATGTAAAATCCATGGGGGAAGATTATTTTGAGTTTATTCCTGACAACAGCAAGCAACTTTAATCATAATTTAACCTATTTTATTGTTTGTGAATCATATTTCATCTCAGTATCAAACTATAGCTCTTGGGGTATTCATTTAGGAGGAAAAAATCTGCACATGAAATAAATGTTTGTGATTCTAATGTTCACACTTTAAAGTATAAAATTAAGGAAGCCAATAAACACAATAAATCTCTATAGGTGCTGTGCCCACAAGGAACATTGGGAAGATGACCTAATAGAAATGAATATACAAAGCTGTGTAATTTTTTTTCTCCTATTAAATGAAATCAGTGAAATTGATCAAAGAGGAAGAAGAAACTAGCAACTTCCCCAGAAAGCAAGCTGAAGCAAGTGAGATCAGATAAAGAACCAGTCATGTTCAGCTGTAATACTTCAGGAACATTTTATGCCTTTTGAGGATTTTCATTTTTTTAAACACATCATTTTCTTTCAAGCAGAACACACATTGTATTATTATTCCTCTCAACCACGAGCAACCCCAGTTGTTTCCATTCTATGCCAGCAACATTAAGAACCTGTTCTTTGACATGAGGATCAAAGATACATAATCAAAAATTTTAAAGTAAGGAGACTTTTTCTTTCTTTTTTAAACCGGGAATGAAACATGGATGAACCTAAGTCATTGCATTAAGTGAAATAAACCAGACGTAAAAGGAGGAATAGTGAATAATTCTACTTACATGAGTTATCTATAGACAAACTCATGGAAACGAGAGAAAAATGGTGGTTGCCAGGGGAAAGGAGAAGGAAACATGGGAAATTAATGTTTAATAGTTAGAGTTTTTGTGTGGAAATATGAAAAAACTCTGAATTTGGATGGCTGTGATGGTTACAAAACCATGTGAATTTACCTACGTCACTGAACACTAAAAACAGTTGAAATGGTAATTTGGGGGTGGTGGTGGGGGGTATCAGGCACTGAATCCAAGGGTGCTTAACCACTGAGCAACATCCCCAGCCCTTTTTATTTTTAGACAGGGCCTCATTAAGTTGATGAGGCTGGTTTTGAATTTTCAATCCTCTTGCCTCAGCCTCCCAAGTCATTGGGATTACAAGCATGTGCCACCTTGACTAGCAGGAAACTTTTTCTTTAAAGAATCATCTTCCTCATGAATTATACAGCAATTTATACCAAAGCTATAAGCAGATCAACTTATATATGGCAGATAATGAGGATATTATACTGGGTATCCACTCAGGACTTCTTTAAGGAAAAACATTTACAAATATGAAGATTAAATACCTAGGGTTACATTTCTAGGTTATATTATATCATAAATACCTGAATACAGTGTATTGCCAGTGTAAAATAATCTGAAACATGTTCCATTTACAAATATGAAGATTAAATACCTAGGGTTACATTTCTAGGTTATATTATATCATAAATGCCTGAATACAGTGTATTGCCAGTGTAAAATAATCTGAAACATGTTCCATTTACAAATATGAAGACTAAATACCTAGGGTTACATTTCTAAGTTATATTACATCATAAATGCCTGAATACAGTGTATTGCCAGTGTAAAATAATCTGAAACATGTTCCCAATGAGAAGAACCGAAAATAATTTTTAGATTGACCTATATAAACTTAGACTGTAGATAAAATAGTCAAAATATCTAATTATAATAATAACAGTATTAAAAAATACATTACTTTGGTGACACATTTGAAATGAAATATATGATAAAATAATGTTAATTTAGAAATACTACATTTTTCCCCTTGTGCATCCAACAATTTTGTCTACTCTCCAATTGTGTGTCAATTGAGTAAAGATGTAAGATATATCACTAAGAAAAAAATCATACCAATTAAATTAGGCCATGCCATTACATGTACATATCAGCAATGTTAAAATTCAAAAATAAAGTTAGGGGGCTGGGGTTGTGGCTCAGAGGTAGAGCACTCGCCTGGCATGCATGAGGCACTGGGTTCAATCCTCAGCACCACATAAAGTAAAATAAAGACATTGTGTTCACCTATAACTAAAAAAAAAAAAAAAAAAAAAAAAAAAATTAAATAATAAAGTTAGGATTGGTGTCTCATGACAAAAAGAGGGAAGAGAAACCTAGCTATTCTTTTGTTTAACCTATAGATTTAAAAATAAATCCACTGAACCAGGCTAAATTATATAAGAATACTTTAGGTACTTTTACAGAAGGAAAATTGTGTGTAAACAAACATACCATGTAAATATATGTATATACATATATCATAATATGGTAACATATAATGATCACACAAAAGAAACAAATATACAAATAATATTTTCAATCTAACTACCAAGGTTTTAAGAGACTATTTGAATCGTCATCTTTTTACTTTCTAAAGGATCTTAATAGTATGGGTGATGGAAAGACATAGGGAAGAACTGTGAGATGACTCAATGGTGGATTAAAAAAGAGGACTACCTTCATTTTTTTAACATATATATTTAATAGTTCCTCAATAATGTGCAGGACAGAATGTAATAGATACTATCAGAAGCGAAAATAAAGGAAAAGGAAGCTGGGAGAGGTGGCGTACATCTGTAATCCCAGAAGCTCAGGAAGCTGAAGCAGGAAGATCATGAGTTTCAAAGTCAGCCTCAGCAAAAGTGAGGTGCTAAGCAACTCAGGTAACCCTGTCTCTAAATAAAATACAAAATAGGCCTAGGGATGTGGCTCAGTGGTCAAGTGCCCTGACCCCGGTATCCTCCTACACCCACAAAAGGAAAAGGAGATTACTACTGAAAGGGATAAACTTTGAAAAGGATAACTGTTTTAAAAGGAGTCAAACTGCCACAAACAAATAACAGGAAAGAAAATTCTAATCAAAGAGAAAAGAGTAAAAAATGTAAATAAGAAAAAAAAAACATATACCTACTAATTTTGACTTCCTTTGTAAGAAAACAGTTCATTCTTGCAAGATTATCAAACTAAGAACTGGAAACACCATCCTATCAACTAGCTTCATTTTGGAGGATTAATGACAAATAGAAGCATCTCCATTTTCATTACATAAAAGTTCAAATAGTACTCGTAAAATCTTTAAAAGAACATAAGAAACTCAAAGGGCCATCACCCTGAGGCATTCAGTTGAAACCTACCAACTATCTTACCTAATTTCTCCAAAAGTTGCCAGTAAAGTTCTCTCTCTTAAACATACACATATGCAAGTAACATTCCCAGATAAAATCACTGCTGGCATGATAGGGAAAAGTCCCTGTTCTTTTTGTTCAAGCTCAGTTCAGTACTTTGATTCTTCATCTACAGAAGTACAGACACTTCTCATTCATATTAAGAGGTGCTATAAGTTAATGTTTTAGCAGTTTAGACAGTTAATTCAGGGGCTAACTACCATGGATCTAAGTTTGAGCAAACTGGGACCACCCTTACTTAAAAAAAAAAAAAAATCAAGTAACTAAGCCCAACTAGATAGACCATATAGCATTTTAAAATAAAGTTAGTTGTTTAACTCAGAATGATTCAGAATGCAGTTCCCCTAAAAACAATATTGTAAGTACTGATTAAGTTTTCTTCCTAGTCCACAAAATTCAAGTTTAACCAGGATGTAAAAGCCTAGAACCAATAGATCTACATAAGGCATGGAAAAGATGGTTAATTAGGAAAGAAGGGAAAATTAACCTTCTCAAAACAGGAAAAGGTCCCTCTATCATAACTACTCAGAAGGTAATTCAGATGGCACCAGAAGACTTCAGAAATAACTATCCTCCAAATTAACAAGTGAATTACAATGGTGGATTGAATACGCAGAATATAGCCTTTGAATCACCTCTTTAAAAAATCCCCTGGCTCCCTTTGATGGGCAGAATCACAGCCTCTGGGACAGGGGTTCCTTGTGCTTCTCCTTTGAGAGCAAATCAATAAAACTTCTTTTTCCTTTTTTCAAAAGCAAAACAAAACAACAAAAACATTACCAAACTACTCAGAAGGCTGGTCTAACAACTATGTACATATCTATGAATGACAAAACTGACATCTAGCTCTTCCTCAGAATAGCTATCATGGCAGCACAAGATCCTAGCTTTCCCTCTCCAACCTAGATCTCTACCTACACTAGGGCTTAAGGACCTGAAATGAGCAGTCCAGGTTTCAAAATTACTTTTTAGACTTCTACCTAAACAACCTCCCAAGCCACTGTCATTTAATATTTGTCCTTAAATTAAAAAAACAAAAACAAAAAAAACCCCACCAAAGACCTATGATTCCAAAGTTCAACAAGTCCCTTCTCTATGACTCTCCTATGTCCTACGGCATGAGTTAATTGGGATGGCCAGCCCTAGTTGTCTGTTAAGTATTACTTCTCAGGAGAGTTCAACCAGACCTGAAGGAGTTGAGACTTCGTCGATGAAATTTCTAGCTGTTGGAAAAGCTGTGGAAGAATGCCTCCACTGGCATCATCTATAAAAGAAATGACAACAGGTGCTACATTGCTTAGTCTTAGATTCCTGGAGCCAGAAGCATCAATTTAACAGAGTTCAAACTAAAAGAAGAGCTAGGAGTCACACAGGCAGATAAACTATGACCTAGCAGCAAAGCGACTCACAGGCCAGTTCCCAAGCACCTGTCTTAGAAGAGGGTGTGAGCCTTTGGCCTCATCAAGGTCCACAAATAAACAGCCTCTGGATCATTTGGTTGTCTATACGACCCCATTCTAGGAAATGGGGCCATTAATAAAAACAGAACACAAGTGGTTCCAAAGGAAAAAAAGAAGAAACAGACCCTAGAATTCTTAGGTACAACTCTGCTACTACTTATGATATAGAAGCAGTCATTTATCCTGTCTGGGCCTCAGATTTCTTGTCTGTATAACAAAAATCCATGAAATAAGTTTTCCTAAAACAAACAAAATTCATGATATATAAAGAGGTTGCTAAAATTCCAAAACAAATTATATTAATTTTTTTTAAGAAATTTCTTGTAGAAAGATAAGATCTACCGGACACATAACAAGTCAAGCACACGAGCTTTCAAGAGGTCCTACAAGAAATCTCCACTCAAAACATATGGCAGTTTGCTTGTCAATGTTTCTTCTAAAAGAAAAGAATTGCTCATTGAGTCCAAAAGAAGAGTAATGCCATATTTCAAAGTGCAATACACCACTTCTACCACAACACAAATTTACTTTCAAAAAGACAAAATTATATTCCCTTTTAAAGTGGTCATCTGGTTGGGTGGGGGCAAGAATCTTCTGTTTGTGCCTCTTCCAAAAGCAATTCCAGATATCTGAGTAGGGGATAAATCCAGGAAAGATAGGGACAAAAGAAAACAAAAACGACCAAAATACAGGAAAAACAAGATTGAAATCTGTACAGACATATTCAAAATAACAGTCTAACAGAGTAGTTTATTACTAATTTAACTGGTACCCTCAAATTATGACCTTATTTAAGAATCAAAATGGGCAATGAGGGAATCGCTTCTGATTTGGTCAAGTTATTAAGTCATTAGATTTGTGTTTTGTTTGTTTTTTTAACATTCAGAAAGTATTAGGGAAACAAAGAGGCCCCATTGCTGCTTCTAGCACATTCGAGTGATGACTAATAAGAAAAAAAAATTAAATTCTTTTCAAAATGAATGCTTCTTCTATAGGAAAAAGGTAGGAAGAAAATCAGTATGCAATTAGTTGTATTAGTTTGAATGCATTTGGTTGCAAATAACAAAATCCTTCTTAAAACTGGCTTAAACAGTAAGAAAACATACTATCTCACATGATGAGAAGTCTTAAAAGCAGTAGTTTCAGGAATAGTGCCTTCAGGTTCTAAGCTCTATCTCTCTATGGTTTTCTTAACTATTACTCTCCGGATGCTGACTTCACTTTAGGCAGCTTACAAGGCAGTTGCAATAGTTCTGGACATCCCATCCAGATACAAGAGTGTCCTGGAGAAAGAGGTTACCTTTCTTCTTGCAAGTCTTCCTCATAAGAAAATTATTCCCTAAAGTCTCTATAGTCTTTCTTTCTCAAATTACTTATGCATTATGTGCTCCATGAACAACTAGCCACCAGAAATTATCCTTATGGGCTTAAATGAATCAGGATTCATTTCTGGAGTTGGGGATGCAATTCACAAACTTCAGATTTGGATAATTAGTGATTAGATAGAAGAGTAACAATATTTTATTGGTATACTCTATTCTTTTCTGCGCTCCAGATGAAATAAATAAAGAAAAGCAGAAAACTAAAAGCAAAGGCAAAAGGAGGGGGCTGTGTATAAAATTAATTTAGAGGGCTGGAGTTATGGCTAAATGGTAGAGCACTTGCCTCACATATGTGAAGCACTGGGTGTGATCCTCAGCACCACATAAAATTAATTAATTAATTAAAGGTACTCTGTCCATCTACAACTAAAGAAAATTAAAAATTAATTTAGAAAATGATAATCATATCTATGGTTGGGAATGGGAGGAGATGTGCTGCAAAGAGACATTTCTGGGGATGAAGGAAATGTTCTGTATTTTGATTGTAGTATACATTTGTCAAAGCTGAAATAAGGTAACAATAGGTATATAAAGTTGTTGGAATTTTTTTTAAGGGCTTCTAAGGACTTCTGGAGGACAGAGCCCCTCATTCAAGTGTCTTCTCAAACATTACCTTATCAGATGGGCCTTTGCTGACTGCCCCACAAATAACCTCTGTGCTAAATCTGAACACACCTCAAAATAAAAATATACATGCACTAACGTCCTTTTATAGTTCCTCAAATGAAGAACAGTAAAATTTACATTTTCCTTTAACTCTTCACATCACACAGTAACTCTTATTATTCTCTAGATCACTGAAAATTCCTAAATTCAATTAACAAAGGCAATTCTTGCCAACCAAATTATATGAAACTCAAAAGATGGCTGCCATTCTCTAAATACAAAAGTTTCTTAATAGTATGTTGACTCTAATCACATTGAATGTCAGAGTAAAACTGAGAATTTCTGCTGTAAAACACTAAACTCTTGAGTATTCATTAGTCATTTGGGATTATAAAAAGGCAATAAAGCAAAAATGTAAAACAGAACACAATATATGGCACGGGAAACACTGTCCCCAGTGTACTGCCATCACATGAGTATTTAGCAAAAAGGGATAACATGAGTGAAAGAGCAGACAACAAACAATTCTTTCAGAAGATTGAAAAAATACTAACAGAATTCTATCATTACTCTTGTCTCTAAAAATCATAAACATTATATAAGAGAAAAGCCTATTCATTGTGAATCTAAATAGAAACTCCAACATGCTTATTTTAGAAGACAAATTCTCAATTACATTTGGCATTCCTGAGGCTAATCTAATTCTATCCATTTATATAGGGACACTCAAACTCTGTTTTGATTTTTTTTCTATGCAAACTATCCAAAGCCACTGGATGATAGCTTTCTTGAAGTATTAACACAGCTAGGCTACAGTGCCCAGTGAGTCCATCAAACACCCATCTAGATAGATGTGTTGTGAAAGTATTTTGCTGATGTACTTAAAGCCTCTAATCAGTTTAAGTAGGGGAGATTATCCCAGATAATCTGAGTGGGCACAACTGAATCCTTCAGAAGGTCTTGGAAACAGGTAAGATTTCCCTAGGAGTGAAAAGAAATTCTACCCATGTACAACAGCTTTGGCTTGTGCTGACACAAGTTCCCTCCTGCTCAGGATCTTCCCTTCCTGTCAGCCTGCCACAGGATTTCAGACTTGCCTAATCAGCCATCACAACCATGCAAAATAATTCCTTATAACAAATTTCTTAATATGTGTATATATTTCTCTGTGTATACATGCCCTACATGTACTTTTTCTCTTAAATTCGATCTGATTCACACCACAGTAAGGAATGTGAATTTAGAAGCAGTCACATTTACCTGAAGAAAATATTTTGTATTTGCAGTTGTATAGGTGGACTTGTCCAATTTTATTTTTTAATTACAATAGGTCAAGAGACTGGTATAATGTTAAAACAAGTGAGTGCTATAACACTAAATCATTTTGTTACAAGAATTACTCTTTTCTTTAGGAGTCAAGATTAGAAAGGACCATTCATTTATTTCTCTAGTCCACAAAGAATATAAGTGGAAATACTTCATGATATAACCTAAATCTTTTCATCCTGGAAATTCTTACATAAGAAGTACTATGAAATGCATAAAATACTAAGAATTTTCTTTGGTTTAATGAAAATCTATTAATGATTAATCTATTAATAATTATAATATAGTTTGTTTTAATATTTGCACTTAAAAGATTGCTCAATGTCCTTTAGAAATGAATTCTATATGCTGAATTAAAATGTGGTGAAATAATTTTATCAGTTAAGGAGCCACTCAAAGGGCAAGCCAGTGTAAGCACAACCACATAAAAGATAGCTGGAAACAAAGACTAAAATGATTTCAACTAGCAGTACAGAACCTTACCCGAAAGAACATAGACTGATTTTATCCAAAAGCAGGTTAACTAAGAAATACAGTGTCACTGGCTGTTCTTTAATTCTGATCAAGCAAAATCCCCAGCAAGCCCCAGCAGTAGCAAGAACAGCAGCAGCAATTTACTCTAGTATAAGACTGTAGCCTTACATATCACTCACTTTCCCAGGAAGTCCCAAACAAACCCCCCAGGTGGTGCAGGGACAGAAACCTGGTGTGGAGGGTACAATTTGCGGGAGACTGGCTTTCTGAGAAACAGCATGGCCAATGGTAGAGGGAACACACACATATAAACAAAAAGACACAAAAACCCCCAATGGAACAGGACCATGGTAAGACAAATCAAAAGAAAGGTGAAGAAACTCAAAATGATAAAACACAGGGAGACAGACACCCATACATACACACAGGAAACAATGGAATGGCAACACAAGAAGCAAATCGTTAGTAAGAAACACAGCCGCCACACACATGCACCTCAGTACAAAATCTAGGAACAAATATGTGACATAATCTCAGCTGTCTTTAACATAAAATGCACTGAATAACTCCTCAAACAAGCACAGTTCAGTTTATAAAAAATGGCCTTCAAGGAGCTGGGGTTGTGGCTCAGTGGTAGAGCACTTGCCTAGCATGTGTGAGGCACTGGGTTCAATTCTCAGCATCAAATATAAGCAAATAAATAAATAAAGGTCTATCAATAACTAATAAAAATATTTTTAAAAAGTCAACACATCTTTAAAAAATGGCCTTCAAAAGCTAAGAAAAATTAAAATATACCTTAGTTTTTAAGTAAGTCATAATCCTATCTATAGCCACTTTTGCTTAAGACATTGGTTCAACAATGAGCAAAAAATAAATCCCATCGAGGTAGGAAGTGTTTTACAGTTGCCAGTAAGTCCAAAAAGAACATAATTAATCTTGTTGAAATAGAAAGAAAATTGAGCTGGAATTTAAAACCCCATTCTATTAGCTCCAGCTCAACCACTGTTTAATTTCAGGAGTAATTTCTTTGGCTCCTGGTTTCCTCTTCATAAAATGCCATAATAGAGGGGCTGGGAGTGTGGCTCAGTGATAAAGCGCTCACCTAGCACGTGCGAGGCCCTGGGTTAGATCCTCAAAACCATATAATAAATAAATAAGTAAGTAAGTAAATAAGTAAATAAATAAGTAATTTGGTTTGCAAGGGGGGTGGGGAATGCTATAGTAGATCTCTTTCACAAATTCTGTGGTGCTACTGTTTATTCAATACCTCAAACTATGTTTCTGAGTAACAAACTACAAAGCTGATAGCAAAAACTGAGTTGGAGAAAATGTTGCATTTGTTTGTTTGGTTATTTTTTGGTGTGAAGTTTTATTTTATTTTCTGATAGGCAAAAATCTTTGTCTCAAATCCTCAAACAAAATTACAGGTGCATGAGCAGAGAGGCTAGAACTATGCTTTTTCCAATACACTAAAAGTTACACAGGTCATGTATAACTCTTTCTTACAAAGTGAAAAACAAAGTCACTATTAAAAGCAGCTATTTGGTGTATTTTGGATACAAGATATAGACTTAGTTCTGTTTCTTATTCTCCCTCACATTATGTCCATCTCCCAAAATCAGTATAAGTCCCAAAATGCAATAATATTCTTCAAGCAAGCTTCATGGAATAGCAAGCAATATTTTCAAAATGTAGATTTTTTTCTTTTCTTTTTTAAAAAACATACATATTTTTAATAACTTTATTTATTTACTTTTTATGTGGTGCTGAGGTTCAAACCCAGTGTCTCACCCATGCCAGTTAAGTACTCTACCACTGAGCTATAGCCCCAGCCCCACTTTTTCTTTTCTGAATGTGGTACTGAAGATTGAACTTCAGCACTCATGAATATTAGGCACTCCTCTACCCTAGACTACATCCCCAGTCTTTCTTCTTTTTGAGACAGGGTCTCACCAAGTTGCCAATGTAGGCCTTGAATTTGAATCCTGTGTCAGCCTCCTAAGTAGCTAAGTTTATGAGCAATGGACCACCTCACTCAGCTTCAAATGCAGATTTCCAATATAAAAAATCACATTTAAAAATGAAATATTCTCAAGCAACTTCTGAAATACATTTAATGAGATGTCAGTAATCAGTCAAAAGTATCATATTTTAATGTTTATGCAGTACTGCTGCTGATTTCAGGCCCATTAAAAAAGCAAAAGGAGGTATAGATTCAGATATGTATTCATGTAAATATATAAGAGTGTGTGTCTGTGTATATACATGGGGCATGCTCACATGCTGGAGAAGGAACACAGTGCAAAGATTAATGTGAATAAAAATGCATAGGGGCTAGAGTTGTAACTGAGTGGTAGAGTGCTTGCCTAGCAAGAGTGAGGTATGGGGTTTGATGACCCTCAGCACCACATTTAAAAATAAATAAATAAATAAAATTGATATTTTTAGAAAAACAAATAAATAAAAATGCATACAGTCTACAATCAAGAGTTCTTAGTTTTAAATTTTTGATTTAAAGACTTATATCCATTTGTCTTATCCAGAACTAGAGAAAATGAATAGAGTTAATACCAAAATAAGAGAAAACGTGCCAGCAGGTCAAAAGCCCATATTATTCACATTTTCATACAGTGTAAAACTATGAGGGTTGGAGTTTATTGCTTTGGTTTCTTGAAAATCAAAATTATATAGGTAGAAAGGGAGGAAATAATAACTTCAGAGGAAAATAACAAGCCTACCAATAACCACCCCCCAAATTTAAAACTCAGTAAATAAATTATGAAAGTAATCTAAAACTTCCCAGCCATCAAGAACATAAAAATAAATTATTCTTAAGAACCAGCCCTCAAGAAGTCACATAGCTTAGTGACTTCATTTTGTCACTGTCAGTCTTTCTGGCTGTTTAGAAGAACACAGGTAATCAATTGCTACTGGAAGAGCTGTCTCAATGCACTTGTGAGTTCATGTTAAATACATGGTATGAAAGAAGAGATTAACAGGCATATACTTGGTCTTCAGTATAAAGTAATTTAAAAAAGACAAAATTCTAAGAGAAATATCTGGCAGGATCTGTTCAAATAGCCCATTTTGAAGAATTCAAATTCAGGCCCCATAAAAATCACATCTGCGTCTCCAAAATTATCCTAAAATGTCATGCTTCATTGACTGATGTAAGAATTTGCTTCTCCACAACCTAGTCAAAAATTCACAACCCCAAAGAGCATCTGATCAGCCAAAAGGGTCTAAACCAATGATACAATATTAACTCCTTATACAGGAGGACCATTTGCTTATTATCTAGAACAATAAATAATAAAAAGCAAGTAGTTATTTGTACTCTATCTTAATCAGTCAGTTGAAAACTTTAATTTTTCAATTAATGAATACTTTCTCTTTTGTTTAAGGTCAACAGTTTCTCAGTTTACTCCCTTTCTATGTTGCCTTTTAGAGAATGCAACAAAGAATTTGTACTGATTTAGAATAATAAGTAGATAATAAAATATTAACAAGCATTCAAGACCCTAAACTCAGAGGCACACAATACTGAAACAAGTATGCCCTCAAAAATACATACTTTACTTTTTCTAACCCAGGGAGTCCCATTCAATTTCCCTCTCCTTACCTTTCTAATTCAGCTATCTTCTTATCTTTGTCATTCTTCTCATTTTCCACTTCCTTCAAGATTTCCAAAAGGCGGTCTACTTCTGCCTGGGCCTTGCTAGATTCATCTTTGTACCTGGCAATCTCTCTCTCCAACTGCTGAATTCGGTCATTCATCTCTGGACTGGCTCTAGCTTCCAATGTTGCTTCATGTGCCTACAAAAAAAAAAAAAAGAAAGAAAGAAAGAAAGAAAATGAAGAAGTGTTCCAAGTCTGTAAGATACACATAAAGTGAAACTGGCTGGGTAAACCATGGGTCAAAGAACTATTTATATTCAATTTAAACATAGTATTATCAAATATATAAAGGATTAATATTTAAAGTAATTGCCTTAAATTACAAATGGATTTTTAAAAAATATTATACCTCTGAATTTTATTAGGCCAAAAATCACCAAAAGCCAACTGATATTTCAGAGAGTAGTACGATATACTAATAAACCAAAAGACTGCTATTGATCTTGCCAAACAGTATCAAAAGGTACCACCAGGATTCACTGCTAATTGACAGATAGCACCATTGCTGAGACCTAATGTCCCATTAGTTATTTCCATTTCCTTCTCCCATATGCTGCTTTACCAAATGTGTGAATCACAAGACTCTGGGCACCCAGAATTATGTAGATACTTTAAGAATGTATTGAGTCCCTTAAAATGTTTTGAAAAATATATTAAAAGATCAAAGATATATTCTTAGAAAATTCTTTGAAAAGCTCTAATGCAAACTACCATTAGTAAATGAGAAATGTTTGTATAAACTAAATGCTTTGTTATAAATCTAAGATTAAATTCTAGCCAGGTAAGGTGGCACATGCCTGTAATCACAGCTACTCAGGAGGTTGAGGGAGGTGGATTTTGAGTTTGAGGCCAGTCTGGGCAACTAAATAAACTGTCTCAAATTAAAATTTTTAAAAGGAGGGTGGTTGGGAACTTGGGGGTGTAGTTCAGCAGTGGAGTGCTTCCCCAGCATGTGTGAGGCCCCAGGTTTAATTCCAGTGCCAGAAAATAACAAACAAACAAACAACAAAAAAAAAAAGAACCCTTATTTAACCTCCTCCTACACACAAGCATTAAATCTTTGTTTCAGTACTGGGGATTGAATCCAGGGGAGCTCTAACACTGAGCAATATCCCCATACCTTTTTTATTTTCAAATTTGAGGCAGGGTTCTCACTAAATTGCCCAGGCTGGCCTTGAACTTGTGATCCTCCTGCCTCAACCCCCCAAGTAGCTGGGATTATAGGTATGTAGCACTGCATCTGGCTCCATTAAATCTTTTACCAAGTTCATTTATTTAAGGCTTAATTCCTGATGAAAAAGTACTTATCTATCCAAACACTGGCTTTTTTAGGGTTGCGGATGTGGCTCATTGGTAGTATGCTTGCCTAACATGCTCAAGGCCATAGGTTCAATCCTTAAGCACCAAAAAATAAAAAATACATCATAAATGGCTTCCCTCATCTTTAACTAACTTAGGAAGTATATTTTAAAGAATAAAAACTACAAGTTCGGAAGGTAAAAGGACATCACTGTTCTGCACTGGATTTTCTCCAATTATCTAAAAATCAGTTATTTCACACTGTTTTGCTAGTTTGTTAAGAGGAAAGTTCCTATAGCAATTAGTCTTTTAAGGGGAGGATAAGGCTACAAAAACTTTTCAAATATGATTATGTCTGACAGAAAATAGAGGAGGAAGTATAAAGAGTAACAGGATCAGGAGCTATTCTGTAGAAAGCTGACCATATTTATATACCAAAAAGGGAGAATCAATAAAAAGAAAAAAGACCAAAGATGCAGAGAAATGCAGGAATAACTGAGGAAGGACACAATGAAATAGGCGACAGTAAGGGGCACAAAAGACTGTAGAAACAAACACGAAGGTCTGCTGCTATTCAATACTATTAAGACAACTCTGACTTATAATCACTTATTATAAATGTTTTATTTATAATTCTGCCAATGTAACATCGTGCACACCAGTGTTCTAGGCCTTCATACATGCTGAAGTGCCCTAACTCTGAGGTCTCAGCTTAGTAAATGTCTCCTCTGTTAAGGAGGTCCTCTGTGACCCTAATCTAGATTTGATGTGCACTCCATCACACCCTGTGATTTACTACAACTACCTGTGTGAGTATCTATTTTCCCTGATAGAGAATATACATTCTATGAAACCAAGGGTGCAGGTAATCTTGTTTGTATCCTCAGTCCCACCATGAAAACTGACCTAGTGTAGAAACTCAACTACTTGTTGAACAAATGAATATGCACAAGCAGTGAAAGAGTTTTGCTTGATTTAAAACAGTTCATAGAATTAAGTGGTAGGAAAAGAAGAAGAATTGGGAAGAGGATAAAAGTAATCAATTATATAAGTGTAATGTTAAATGTAGCCTACAGGATGATCCAATTACCAACTTTAAAGAAAAGTCAATTAAGTTAGGGGGGAAGAATCAAAAATATATTAACCTTCCCTTACTAATTATAACAAATTCTGTATCAGAGAAGTTTACATCCAAATTCTTGCTGGGTTCATTTGGACGTTAAAATGAAATTCTAAGAATATTAAACATCTTTAAAGACCTTTGCAACTTTATTTTTTTAAAAATATAAACTCTAAAAAAGATATTTTCCAAATGTTTTATAAACATTTCTTTAAAACAAACTTCTAAATAGTAGAATGACATTTAATTCAAGATGCAAACATATCTTATGTCCACAGAGTTCTTCTCAAAGCAACAGTTAGAAAAATATTTTCTGGATGTTTAATTACATGGCGTCATTCCCCTCACTGCTTTTCTAACCCTTTAAATTTTAATTGTCTGTTAAACTGTGTTTTGAAATGTGTATATTTTACATGTTCTACTTCTAGAATATCAGGAAGTCAAAATCACCCGGAAGCAAAAGCTGCAAACTTCAGTGAAATAACAGTACTATATAAAACGTCACCTCTGGACAAGAAAAACTAAACCATGAACAATCCTTTTCAAAAATCCTTAATCAGGTTAAGCTCTCTGTTCTCAAGTGCTGATCTACTGGTAACTGCCTACCTTTCACATTATTAAAAACCTCAATACACATACACTGGAGGCAAGGATTTCGTTCTTTTGTATTTCATACGTCGTACTAAAATATACACAATTATAGAATCAAGCAGATAACCAAATCCTTATTTTCAAAGTATAAATTATTTAATGAGGAAGTAAAGGTTAAGAAGGGGATCTTATTCAATAAACACAAAACATATATGGTGCCTTAAAATTATTTAAAAATACATAGTAAAAAGATAAACACATATACTGAGGAAAGCTCTGGTGCAAAGTAGCTTCAATAAAAGACATTTATGTAAATTGATTTAAATTCTTTAAGGAAGTAACAGCTATTCTTTTAAAATTATGTCCTTTACCAATTTCTTTTGTGTCAGGTTCCTTCAGTGGTGAGAATTCAGTTTCTAAACATGGCCTTTAAAGGAGATTCTACTGGCAGATCAGATTTTAATGTGTTAGCAAAATTCTATCCCCCAAAGAGGTGTGGTTAAAAGCCACAAATGATTTTACTTAAAAGCAAAGGGAAAGAGAAGCAGCCCTGAATGAATTAACCCACTGAGAACAACAACAACAACAACAACAAAAAAAAAAAAAACAGGGAGAAAGCAGCAGAATAGAAACCTCTCCCAAAGTTTAGGGGAGAATTTTCCTCTTTAAAAACTTTTAATTCAAGATATAAACATATCTTATCTCCAAGAATTTGAACTTACCCTAATATATATCAGAATGAGTTTTGTGGGGTTTTTTGTTTTGTTTTTGTTTTTGTTTTTTTTAAATTCTTAAGTTTCTATATAAGCAAGGTAAAGACAGAAGGTCAAGTACACTCAATTTTCCACCTGGAAAATTGTGCAAAAATATATGAACCACATCTGTATATGGCTTTGCCAGGTCACTTAATGGCTTGGATTAGTGTTCCAATACCATTTCTAGATACTAAAGGGAGTCAGAAGAGTTGAAGGAAAAAAATGAAGAAAAACAGAAGGAAATGGTTTAAGAATAGAATAAGCAAAAAAAGAATAAAAGGTTAAAAAATGTGGTTTTTGAAAAAAAGCTTTAATTAAAAACTCAAGAGCCTAGAAACGGGTATTTAAAAGAATTTGGCATTTTAAGAAGTTCTCATAACTCAAAAGCTAAATTTCAGAGTTGGGGATATAGCTCAGTTGGTAGAATGCGAGTCTCGCATGCACAAAGCCCTGGGTTCAATCCCAGCACCACAAAAAAAGAGAGAGAGGAAAAAAAGCTGAATTTCAATCCTTTCCTTAATAATGCTGAAGTTATCAGCTCATGCTGATGACAAAGAATACCAAAATTCAGGTGCAGGTTAAATTACCAAGGACAGACATTTCCTACTTCAAAAATTTCAATTGTAAGAAGTCTTTTGAATAAATATAAATTAGAACACTAATCTTATACCAGTTACGGTTTTCAGAAAGAAGAAAATATGCCAAACAGGATACATCTACAATTTTGTACTATTATCTACAAATAAGCTATAAAGCAAAAAATCCCTGCTACTATGGAAGATATAACAGAATTTTAGGTCTTATAACCTGCTAAAATAATTTTAAATTATACCAAATTTAAAAACTTAATGACACTACTTACCCTATTTTTAAATATAGTAATGCCATGGAATTAGAAACTTTTAGAAGGAGGTAAAATCAGAAACAATATTTAACAATTGTTTTGAGTCCCACATTTTACTGCCTTAAATCTCAATCTTAAATTAGGAAACATGCGCTCATTTATTCTCAGAAAGACTCTTTTTTTAAAAAAGTGAAAGCTTTTTTTTTCTTGTCAATTTCCAATATAAATTAATAAGAGCTTAAAAACCCTTTGCTAATAATGTGGGAAGATACTTGAGTTCATTTGAAATTTTGCAGAAAAAAAAAGCTGTATAAAACTGGCATATTGTTGATTCACAGACATCTATTCTCAAATTCCTACGGATAGTTCACTTACTAATTTCATGATAAAATCTACTCTCAAATTCCTACGGATAGTTCACTTACTAATTTCATAAATATTTATGTATTAATTTTAAAAATGTGATTTCCAGATATAACCAATAAGCTACATTTTTGTTTTGTTGTTTTAGATTTTATTTTAAATGTCAAAAATCATGTAAGCATCTTCATAAAGAATAAATAGATCTGTTCTGCATGGAAAAGTATAGTAAGGTCAGCTCCAACATGCAAAGACACTGGATGTCATCACTGCCACCTTTACAAGGATAAGAACAAAAGGCTGAACAAACTGAAAATTAATGACTTTTCTTGGACCTGTTAGAAAATTGAGATCACAGGGCAAACTGCCACCCAAATATGGAGAAACACATATATTGGGAGAGTCAGAAATGAGATCTACTCATCTGGAACAGAAGCAACTCATACAAGCAATTGCAGGGTCATCATGAGGAATTGTTAGGGGCTGAGTATGACAGTAAGAAACTCGTAGGGGGGGAAGAGTTTTAGGGGACTTTACCATACTTTCATATACTTTACAACCACAGGAACCCCACCAGATTTTTTAAGTGAAGAGCTGAGAAAAATCCCTGTGGTTCTGGCAGAAGAAGAGAAAAGAATAACAACTGTGAAATACCCTCAAAGCATTCATCTAAAGGCTGGGGTAAAATTTTACCAGAGCTTTATCCCACCTGGAAGGATGACATCTCACCTATTCTAACCCCCTCTAGCCTTCCATTCAAACCTAAAGGTAGAAAACCAAAACTGAGAAAGGCTTGTGAAGATCACAGCCAGGAAGATAGGCCCATGTAATACTGAGACATAGGATTGTGAATCTCACCCTCTCCTATCCCTTACTACCACCCCAAAAGGCTCCAGTATGGTAAAAGTGGATTACATTTGAAAAGAAATGAAAGATGCAGACTCACTTTGAAAAGCAAAGCCCACAGCCAAAAGGAGAGACAAGGACATTAGAGGAATCTGAAGCTTCTGGCATCTACAGCAAACTAAATATAGCCCAATTTCTAGCCAGGATAATAGACAAGTATTATACTACCAGACTATTTCTACTATCCAAAAAAATCTTCAGCTTTCAACAAAAAATTACAAGGCATGCTAAAGGACAAGAAAAAAATCATAGTCTGAAGAGACACAAAACCAGACTCTCATATTTGACAGAAATGTTGGAATTATCAGAGAATTTGAAATAAGTATAATTAATACAATAAGGGCTCTAATGGGAAAATCAGAAAACATCCAAGAATAGATGAATAATTAAGCAGAGAGATGGAAACTCTAAGAATCCAAAGGAAATACCAGAAATCAAAAACATGTAAGAGAAATAAAGAATGCTTCTGATAGGTTGATTAGTAAGTTGGGCAGAGGAGGGGGGACTATTAGTGAGCTTAAAGATAGGTCAACAGAAGCATTCCAATCTGAAATTCAGAGAGAAAGAAACAGCATAGAACATCCAAGAACTGTCTAGGAAGTAATTTCTTTCTTTCTTTTTAAAATAAAGATATTTTTTAAAAGATGGACAAAATATCTTTATTTGTTTTATTTATTTTTTTATGTAGTGCTGAGAATAGAACCCAGTACCTCACAAGTAGGAGGCAAGTACTCTACCGCTGAGCTAAAACCCCAGCCCCTGGGAAGTAAATTCAAGAGATGAAATATACATACTTATAATACCCAAAGGAAAAAAAGAGAAAAGAATAGAAGAAATAATCTAAATAATAGTAGCTGAGAATTTTTTAAAACTATTGATACTTATCAAACCAGGAAGCTCCCATTATCAAGCAGGATAAACACCAAAACAAAACAAAAATCAGTATTAAGGCATCTCATATTCAAACTGCAGAAGACGAAAACAAAGAGAAAAGTCTGAAAGTCCTCAGAGAGACAAACAAATCTGATTTAAAAAAAAAAAATTCATCAGATTCATCATTAGAAACCACATCAGCACCCAAAGCCTGGCCTGGAACCCATGCATGCCCCTCCTCTCCAGGAATCCAGAAGGGAACACCCTGCAGCTGCTGAGGTTCCCTATCCCACCAACGTGGGGCTTCACTCAAACCACCTCTATCTTGGAACACTGCAGCCACCTCCATAGCCTTTCCCACATGGTAATCTCCATGACAGGACAATAAACAGGGCCAGGAGGCAGCCAGCAGTACTGTATGCCACAGTGTGCCAATAACGAAGGCTGCCCAACCCCATCCCACAGCCCATCCTTCCAGCCCCATCTCTGAAAGGGGTTGACTCCATCTTGGGACACCTCTATTGCCACCTTGGGTTACCTCCACTGCGACCTCTGCCACCTTTAGTTGGCACAGATTCCATCTTGGGGTACCAAATGAGGCCTGGAAGTCCAACAGCAAGGTACCTACAGACTTGATGCTACTGCCACCACCAACTAGGGACGTGGCCACTTCCATCTAGGGACAACAACCAGGACATGGCAGATGGTCACCAAGGTCTCTGTGGGCCAGGTTGCACCAGAGGTGTCCTACTAGGTGTGCTAACAGTCACCATCCTGTTGCAGAGGCAACAGGGAGCCTTGCATGGGGTTGCCTCTTGTTTTTTTTTTTTTTTTTTTTTCTCCTGCTGACAGCCAACTTCTTTTGATTCCCCACTTGTCCTATAATCTATAATACCTCTATATTCTCACATCCTATCTCATAAACATCACATCCTACCCACCCCCTTCTCTCTCTGTCCACCACTAGAAACTATAAACCCTCATGCAAACCTACTGGCTATATAGTAGAAAATAACTGTACACTTCTGTTTACAGCAGCAAAACTGTAAATGTCTAAATAGAATCTAATTGATTTATGGCTGCATATTAGTTGCATTAAACATTGATCTCCCCCTAAAAGGTGAGGTATTCATAACCTGCAGGGACACTATAAGATTATAGGGTAGAAACTACAATACCTCAGACTCACACTGCAAGAAAGAAAGACACATAGACAACATGACAAACCAAGGGAGGAAAATGCCACAAATAAACCAAGATACTATAATAATAGAATCCATTGATGTAGATGAAAGATGAAATGACAGAGAAGGAGTTCAGAATGTACATAATTAAAATGATCTGCAAATTAAAGAATGACCTGAGAGAGCAAATACAGGCAAAAATTGATCACTCCAACAAAGAGATAACAGAGCAATTACAGGCAACAATTGATCACACCAACAAAGAGATAAAAGAGAAAGACAGCAAAAGATTACTTCAAGAAAGAGATACAGGGGGTCAGGGTTGTTGCTCAGTTGTAGAGCACTTGCCTAGCATACATGAGGCACTGGGTTCGATCCCCAGGACCACATAAAAATAAACAAAATAAAGGTATTGTGTCCATCTACAACTAAAAAAATAAATAAATAAAAAAAGAAAGAAATAAATAGAGATTTTGAAGGGGGAAAAAAAAACAGAAATCATAAACCAAATAAAAAACTTGATAGAAAACATCACCAACAGATTAGATCATTTGAAAGACAGAACCTCAGACAATGAAGACAAAATGTTCAATCTTGAAAATCAAGTTGACCACACAATGAAGATAGTAAGAAATCATGAACAGAACATCCAAGAATTACGGGAAAATATCAAAAGACCAAATCTTAGATTTATTGGGATAGAGAAAAAAATGTACAACCTCTTCAATGAAATAATATCAGAAAATTTCCCAAATGTAAAGAATGAATTGGAAAATCAAATACAAGAGGTCACCAAATGTACAAAATTACAACAGATCTACACCAAAGCACATTATAATGAAAATGACTAGCATACCGAATAAGGGTAGAATTTTAAAGCCGCAAGACAGAAGAATCAGATTACATATAGGTGAGACAAATTTGGATCTCAGCAGATTTTTCAACCCAAACCCTCAAGGCCAGGAAATCCTAGAATAACATACCAAAATCTGAAAGAAAATGGATGCCAACCAAGAATCTTATATCCAACAAAATTAAGCTTCAGGGCTGATGACAAAATAAAAACCTTCCATGATAAACAAAAGTTAAAAGAATTTACAACAAGAAAGCTGCAATACAGAACATTCTTGGCAAAATATTCCATGAAGAAAAAATGAAAAAACAATGAAAATCTGCAAAGGGAGGAACTATACTAATGGAAAGGCCAATCAAAGGATAAACAATGTCAAATTAAAAACCAAAAATAAACCAAAATGACCAGGAATACAAAACATATTCAAATAATAACCCTGAATGTGAATGGCCTAAACTCATCAATTAAAAGACACAGACTGGCAGACTGGATTTTATAAAAAGACCCAACAAATGCTGCCTTCAAGAGATTCATCTCACAGAAAAAGACATCCACGAGCCCGTGAAAGGTGAAAGGATGGGAAAAAAATGTATCTCTCACATGGACCATACAAATAAGCAGGGTTTCTATCCTTATATATCAGATAAAGATGACTTCAAAGTTAGTGAAAAGGATAAAGAAGGACTTTTCATACTACTCAAAGGAACCATACATCAACAAGACATAACAATCATAAATATCTATGCCCCAAACAATGGGATGTCCATGTATATCAAACAAAGTGTTCTTAACTTCAAAAATCAAATAGACCACAACACAACACTGGGTGACTTTAACACACCTCTCTCACCACTGGATAGATCTTCCAAACAAAAACTAAACAAAGAAACTATAGAACCCAATAAAATAATCAATAATTTATACTTAACATATATATATGGAATATTCCATCAACAAGTGAATACTTTTTTTTTCCCCAGCAGCACATGGATCCTTCTCCAAAATAGACCATATGTTATACCACAAAGAAACCACATCAGGAAGAAAAGAGTAAAGTATTTAAAAGTGTTGGAAGGGAGAGACACCATTCTAGAAATCTAGATACACTGTAATTACTCTTCCAAAGAAAAGGAGAAAAACAAAAATTGAGGAATTCATTGTCAGAAGCCATGTGCTGCAAGAAATTAAAAGTTGTTCTTCAGAGAAAGGAAAATGAAGGAGGTCAGAAACTCAGACACAGTATACACAAAGAAGGGAAAAAACTGGACAAGTAAATGAAACGAAAATTGCATCTTTTTTCTTAAATGATCTAAAAGATAACTATTTAAAGTAATAAAGTAATAGTAAAAATGTCTTGGGTGATTAGAGCCTACAGATACATGAAATGAATGGTAACAATATAATAAGGGAAAAGAAGAAGAAATTATGAATATTCTATTTAAGATACCTGTACTGCACATGAAGTAGGACAGCAATGACAGAGTACTTTACACTAGCTAAAATTATGTTGCAAACACCAGGACAACAATTTTAAGAAATTTTTAATAAGTATAATTTATATGCTAAGAAAGGAGAAAAAAATAGAATCACATAAATACTCAGTTAAAACTAGAGAATGGGGTAGAGGTGTGAGCACTTGAAGCTTTGGGTTGAACCCCTAGCATGGGTTGGGGAGGGAGGGGTTTGGCTATAATATCACAAAGATAGCAAGGGGCAGGAGGGAGGGGCAGTAGGAGAACCAGAGACCACAAAGACCAAAGCTTGGAAAAGTATAATTAACAACTGCTTTCTGGGATTAGAGTACTGTACTGTGTAAATAATGTAATAGGGAAATATCAGTAATGAATTTTTTTATTGAAATAACTAAATAAGGTTTCTTTTAATAACTTTTTATAGGAAAAGAAGAAATCAAATGACTAAACATAATTATTTCAGAATTATTTCTAGAAGATAATTTGCATAATTTTATTAGTTAGATTTTTCCAGGAAAATAAATTATTCAAGGCATTTTAAGAAAAGCATATTTTTATAGATAAAATAAAACTTATTATAAGGATGAAGGTCAAAAAAGCTGCTGCTAGTATACAGGAAACCAGAAAACAGAGATCACACCACAACTCTGATGATGATTTCAGTTTCCTCAGCAAAAAAGGGAGTTCTTTCCAAGACATTACTGGACATTATGTGTATGAGTAATTCAGACAATCACAACACATTATTCTCTTCTATCTTACAAAACATATAAAAAAAACCTTTCTTTTATGAGAATCTGAAACTGGAATCCTGCTGACAATGGGATCTACAACACATTCCAGGCTTCTTGCTGCAGAAAACAAGGACTGTGATGAATGATCGTTATCTAATATCATTTGTCTTCAACCCTCCACATAAAATATCAGTCAAATATGCAAATAATTCACATGTAAATAAATGGCTATCCTAAGATATTCTGTAAAATGGGACAATGTTCCATCCCATGTCCATGCCTGTCATGCTGAACACTGGTAAAATTAATATTCTAGAATTTGGAAATAATATGTGATATAGTACCCAATTTCCTTTTTTTAATTTTTTAATTGATTTTTTAAAAAATAAATGACAGCAGAATGCATTTCAATTATTATTATACATATACAACACAATTTTTTAAAATGAAAAGAAATAATTGCTTAAAATAAAACATAGGAATATTTGAGAAGAAAAACAGACATGGACAGAAGTACTAAATCAGAAAAAGAGAAAGCCACCAATCTCCTCTACCCAATTATATATTTTCTCACAAATAGAGATAAAAAGCCTAACATAAAAGAGACCATGAATGATGAACTATGGGTCTCAAATATAACAAATAGAAAGAAAATGTAATACTATCACAAATAAGCAAGTTTAGAATGTTAATAACATTACTCCTGGAAGTGCCTTCTGTTTTACAACCCTAAATACATTTAACAACTTCAAATGGAAAATTACCTCCTTCTAATGTCAAAATACAACTGTTGCCATTATATTGCAAAATGGAGAATGTAAGCCATAAATGGTTTTATGATTTTTGTTTATTACAGCCTTAGATACTTGCACATTTATGTACATGTATAGTTTATTAAATATTCTACGGACTTGTAAAAAAATACAACTGTCAAATCTAAATTGGTTATAATTGGAATCCTTAATCTCAAATAAAGGACTTTCCCCACACAATTCGAAAGTAACTTTAAGCTACTGGATTTTCTTCCTTTCCTTAGCCTCAGAACATGATTTCCTAAATGAACATAATATGTTAATCTATGGAAAAAGAGCAAAAGTAGAAGTCTCAAGACTAAGCTCCACCCTTCATTCATCAGTCAATGAATTGAATTCAGTTAATTTAATTGCTCAGAAGTCTAAGTTTCAATTCTCATAAAGTTAGATAGGTAAGAGATTTAAATATTGAAAGGGCTCTGAAAACTATGAATTGCTACTTAAATATTACAGAAGTATAAAGCAAAGAAATAAATGATAAATATCTACACCATTCCTAACATTTTCATTGTGTTTAAGTACCACTGTTACATTATCTCCTTTCAGGAAGTTTAATTCTAATGGAGGAAAATATCACAGAATTGAGATTTTTACATCATAGTCTCAAATGTCACCAATAAGGGAGGTATATATTTTAATCTTCCTCTAAACTATAAATTTTCTAAGTGATTGGGGTTCTAATGAATAAAATAAAGTAGGCTAAGAACACTAAAAAAAAAAAAAAATCAAACAAGACACAAATTACCATTTCAAACTTTGGGGGTTTATTATTCCACTTGTAAATTAATCCATATAAACACCCTAGACTTACCTACTGTGCTTTTAATTAAAACAAAGTAAGAAAATGGGAAACTTTTTGTTAACCTTTTTCAGCTGCGATTCCATTTTCAAACATTCCTCCTTCTTCTGCTCCAGAGCAATCTCTAGTGTCTTGAGTCTTGAGTCCTTTTTCAGGCCTGAGGAAGCCAGGGAAGAAGCATGCTCTTTCAGATCCAAGAGTGAAGCCTAAAAGAAGCAAGAAAACCTAGAATAAATATGCAGATTGAAAATTTGAAATTTACTATCATGGTGGCTTGCAGTTTCTTTCCATTTCAAGAACATTCATGAACTATAAAACAATATTAGCTTTAGCTTTCAAGTATTAATTAAAATAAGATGGATTTCTAAGAACAGTGACTTTGAGTTCTAACTATACATACTCTTTCCCACAAAACAAAAGTAGATCAAGCTTTGTGAATATAAGGAGTCAACTTTAATAGCTTCATAAACTTAAAGATAAAACATTTTTTTCCTTCTAAAGGAAATATTCTATTAGGAACTCACTTCCACAAATTTTCCTAAAGGTATTGGAAAGAAAATTCAGAGAGACCCTAAAGCTCTTGCATTATTGTTTTATCACATGTAACGGTTTTAGTTATTTTAGAATATATAAAAATACCATTAACAAGTAAGAAACTAACACAAAACATGATGAAAGAGATAGCAAAACTTAGGGAATAAATAAACCAATTTTATTATGTCTTTGCAAAACTCCTGAAATATCCTTTGAGTCATTCACAAAAAGCCTGCTGTAAGAATATTAAAATCTTCCATCAAATACTTTTCATATATAAAACATAAACAACAACACATACATACAACAATGCAATAACTAAGCAAACCAAATAATTCCATTTTAGTGATTTTAACTAACCTCTTTCTCTGAGAGGTCGCCTTGCAACAGGCTGACTTTTTCTTTCAAGTCTTTAAGATCTTTTTTGTAGTTATCAATTTCCTCTTGCTTCTCTCGCTCATCTCTGTCCCGCTGTTCCTTTAAGCGTTCAATTGTTCGCTCCTGAAGACAAAACACATCAACACATGAGGAAATTCCTTTCTGTGCTTAATATGACTATAATTCTGCTTTTAGCTGATAAAGTGACACTTCTATCCTCTGTTCAAAAGATTGGTAATTTTTTTAAAAATTCACTTTTTAAAAATTTATCCCTCCTTCCTATATTGTCATAACAAAGCTCCGGCTTTGCTTTTTTTGACTTCCAAGTTTTCTTTTCCTATAATTTCAAATATTCAGATCACCAATATAGTCTCTTGAAATATTCCCATTTAAATTCAATTCCCAAATAACTAAAAATTTCCATACTCACCCATAGGACAATAACTAATATTTCTTATTTATAATTCACACATTGACTACAAGTCAATGGAAATCACAACTCACACATCAAGAAAAGGGAAGGGAAGAGACTATGATATGTTGAGCCTAAAGTATACAGGAGGGTAAAGAAAAGAAAAATTAATTTAAAATTATGTCTGTCAACAGATGCTCAGGAAGTTACAAAGTTGAGCAATGTTAAGTATATCTCCAAGTGATATTTCTAAGCATATTAAGGGAGGAAGGCTTGATCCTAGCATGTTATCCTGAAGCCTTCTGAGTCCAGGAGACTTAAGGAACAGTGACCCTGCCTCTTTAAAATAATCCAATTAAAATGTTGCATAGAGATTATCCAAACCACCTTCTAAGACATTAACATTGGCCAGCCAGAAGCAACTTAAAATCCCAGCAACTTAGGAGACTGAGCTGGGAGGACTCCAAGTTTGAAGCCAGCCTTAATGAGACCTTATGCAACTTAGTGAGACCCTGTCTCAAAAAATGAAAATGGACTGGGAATGTAGCTCAGTGGTAAGGCACCCCTAAGGTTCAATCCTCAATACCACCCACTGCCCCAAAAATACATTAACACTGGCCAGAATAGGCTAGTTCTTTAGTCAACCATTTACGAAAAATAAGGTTTACTCATAAAGCAGTATAAAATAGGGAAGATCCAGACTAGAAAATTAATAAGAACATTATATTAATGAATAAAATCTATGAAAATATTAGGCACCAAAGTGAACAGTAAAGGAGGAAGACTATGTATTGCCTCCTGATATAGTTAATGTCTGGTAATGTCTCACATTCCCACATTCTAGTTGACCATATTAATAAAAAGAAATTTTCTTTTTCTTCAAAAAGCAGCAAATGGGGATCATAAGGCTCATTCTTTAGAAAAATCAGCCAGTGCCCTCTAGCATGGAATCCATCTTGCCTGGGAGCAGGTGCTCAAATTGACAAGAACTAAATGGATTTGCTTTCCCCTTTACACTAAGTATACTGGCAACAGTACAGTAGAGTTCTTTTTCCTTTTGCTAAAAAGGATCTCTTCTGTATTCTATATCCAGTTTTCAGTTAATGAGAAATCAAGAGAAACATGACCGTGAAGTGTCCAGACCCTTCACTTTATCTGCAAGACTCACTTTCTCTGCAAGGGCCTCCTCCAAAGTCGTAAGGGCAGTGTCGGTGTTGGTGGTGTCAGCCTGCAAGGATTTGACTCGTTCTTTCAAGCTGCTCATCTGCTTTTCCTTATCTCTAAGTTGCTCTTGAAGATTTTCAATCTGTATGCATTCACATTAAAGAGAAAAAAAGACATTAAGAAAAATGGAAATAAATACTATAAAAATCATTGAAAGTTAGAAACAGATTAGGGTTGTCTATGTGTGTTCTGTGGAAATCCTTTAATCCTAAAACTTTCAGAATAACGTGCAAAACCTTAAGACTAAAATTTACAGCCAGAACAAAGAAAAAGCATACACATAGATATGGACAGACAGACAGATATATATATATATATATATATACACAAATCCCTAAAAAAATCAAGAAGGTAGCTGAGAGAAAAGATGCAACACAAGAGATGGAAGGGCAGACAGGTATTGCACAGGAAAGCCACAAGAGTGGGATTAACTTCTAAAATGACACTACAAGTGTCAAGAAGGATTACTTCACAAATAATCAGGAACAGAATATAGAACAGCTAGACAGTAAGAAAGACAAATCAGCTACATAAAGGAAAAACTGTTCTTAAATGCTAGTGTTGTTAGATTTTACATCATCCTTTATCAAAACAACATCTACAGTAAAATTTCTTATTGTAGTCATGCATTCGTTCATACATACATGCATTCACTTAATAAAAAAAAACTTATTGAGTTCTTTATTGTATGTCAGACACGAGTAACACCAAGAAAAATAAGGAGACCCATTTTTATTATATGATGACATGGCAAGAGAGTTCCCCGTTAGGTAGCTGAAGCTAAGCAACAGATGAATTTATATGCCTTCTAAGGAGACTTTATGGTAGAAAGCTAGAAATCATTAGAGATTACTAAGCACAGAAATGGCCTGGCTATTTTATTTAGATAATTCTGATGGCTGTGGAGGGGAAATTTAAAGGAACTTAAATACAGCCATGGAAAAGAATAGCAAAATGGATCAGTTCAGCAAAGAGATATGGGAACTAAGAGAATAAGACATATGGAAAATAAGGGATGTATTTGAAAAAAAAACTGTGGAAATAGCATGCTATCACTAGGGAGATTCGAGTACACAGAAAGAAAAATATTAAGGAAAAAATGAAGAAATTCTAGGGAGAGTACTCACTCTACCACTGAGCTGCAGTCCCAGGCCTACAGAAATATTCTGAATAACTAAAGAAAAATTACAAATAATTCCATTACTCTAAAACTCACAAAGTTAATTCATTTACTCAACACATGTTTCAGTTCCTGCTATCTGCCATACATACTTCCAGGCATTGAAGATACAGAAATAATCAAAACACACCCAAATCCCTGCCTTCACAGAGCTTACATTCTAGTATAAAAAACAAATGAAGAAAGAAATGATGAGAATGAATGAATGAATGAATGAATGAAGTATGTAGTAGAAAAATTAAGCAGGAGAATACTATCAGAGCTAGTACTAGAACTAGTACTTCACATGGCTTTCAGAATGCAACATAACTGTTACCTCCTTTGGGAAGACTTTCTTGCTTTTACCATGAGAATGCCATGATCATTGTTTGTGCTCCATTACATATATACATATGTGTACAACATATACACACAACACACACCCCTATCCTTCCATGTACTATAGCCTGAAGTCCTGAGCATATGTAATTATTTTATACATGTCTCTGTGAGTAGACATGTTTCTGCCCCTACAACCTTGTTTTGTACCTTCGTATCTGCCCCATATCAGGACTTAAGTAAAAAACCGTTCATTAATCAGTAAATAAATATAATGTAAGTCTGGACTTTCATAAACTGTATTCAGGCACATAAACATACACATAAACTCATGCCAAGAAAGAAACTACAAAAGAACCCTGGATCCAATATTCAGATACTTTCTTACATTAATCAATTTAATAAAAGCTCTTTAAGAACCTGTTTCAGGGCTGGGGCTGGGGCTCAGCAGTAGAGCACTCGTCTTGCATGTGTGAAGCCCTGGGTTCAATCCTCAGCACTACATAAATAAAAAAAAAATATACAGGTATTGTGTCCACCTACAACAAAAAAACTATTTAAAAAAAAAAAAAAAAAGAACCTGCTTCATTCCACTGGAAAGAAAAAAAAAAGGAGCCACTCTCTGGAGTCAATAAGAATTTCAGAAGCAGGGCAAACAAGCTAAGGAAAGAGATTTAGTAAATTCTAAGAGTTTAAAAGGAATACTCTAAGGCTTGAATTTTCATTCTTCAACAAAGAAGGAATTATACAGGTGAACCACTGAAACACCTGAAATGAGCTCTAGTCTTTTCAGTGCCAAAAAGAGTCCACAGCATACTGTGAAAGGAGAGTTCTCACAAATAAAAAGCATTAGTCTTCTTTTAATTTAATAAACAGAATTTCATGTGGATCAAAACTTAGGTAAAATTACAACCCCTACAGAGAATTTTACCACTCGAAATTTAATATTCCATATACATTCAGACTACAATGCCCTGGTATTTACATATTTTAAAAGCTGTGCATGTGCAGGTCATTATAGGTGCTATCACAGGCCTTACACAAAGAAAATACATGGTCAAGCTGTTGATTAGTACTTTCTTGTGAAGAAAGGCAGGACAAGAACCATTATTTAAAATGAAATTTCAAGAATAAGCTTAGTTTTACAGACAAGAAAACAGAGTCATCTTTTATGAGCCCACCTAATATACGAATACCCCTTACACACATGCATATAAAAAAATAATACCCTTCTATCCACTCCATCATCAGCCTCTAGAAAGAAATTAAGAAATTAAAACATTGAAAGTTCTACTTTTATAATTCATATGTAGCTAAACTATTAAAATAACCCATATTCTTTGCTGGTAAAAATTTCTACTGATATATTTAGGTGCAAAAGGTATCAGGTCAGGTAAAAGATCCACTAGCAAGTTATCCCTAAGCTATTTTCTTTTTCAGTTATCCAGCTGTCTAGACAGATTTGGCTGCTGAATTGGAGGGGAGGAAAAGGAAGGCTATTTTTGGACTCCGATTTACTGCTAAAGGAATAAACATTCCATTGTGAAGGATCTCACAAAATGAAAAAAGAAGAGTGGACACTAAGACTGTTTCCTTTGGGCACATTGCCACCAGTGAGATGGACCTGAAATAGATATAGATGTGCAAACTACCACGTAAGCACTGAACAAATACAAAAGATGCTGTGTGAGGGGTGTCTATAAAAATACTTATTTTTTCATTTATTCAGCAGCAAGATGGCTAACAATTGAGCCCCACTGAAAGCTCCTGTTATACATGCTCACTTTAGTTGATTCAAGTTCTGCTTTTTTGATCAAGGACCTCTGGGTTATGTGTCACTGACCAGCTTGCATTTGATCACTGACACATTATTATTCTCACTATTCTCTTCTTTTCTACTAACCTAATGTTAACATTATAAAACTGTTTGCCCAAATAGCACCATATCATTTCATTTCAGTATTTATCATACTAGTTCTATAAAACATACTACAGAGACCCTATTCTATATCAAGTTTGATTATCCACAGGATCTGAAATACTGTTATTAAAAAGCTTTGAATATAACAGCCTAGAGAAAAACCAGATCCATTTTGCACATTCTTGAATATAAAAACAAAAGTGATTGTTTGGAATCATGTTTAACGGGGAAAAATATTCAACTATACTTAAAAAATAAAAAATAAAAAAAGCTCCATTCTGTAGAAGCAGAAACCACAGAATCCCTGTATTACAGTTACAAAACAACAACAACAACAATGGTGGTAGAAAAGAGAAGCTAGTGATGATAACAAGAGCAACCAACACTTAAAAAGAGTGTCTATGTACATATCTTACCTATTTAAGTATGCCAAAAGGACTATGAGACAACAACTAGACAATCTAACTGCAGAATCCTACTCTTAATCATCATGCAATAAGTATGTTTTATGGTGAAAAAAAAAGAAAGAATTTCTCAAAGCATTTTCACATAAACCATTCCATACCATAATGCTTATTTTAAAGCACAGTATATCATTACTACAATAATAGTAGAAATTCACCTCCTCCTGAAGCAAAGAATGAAGGGTAGGGGTAATAAACCATTGCACATGTAAAAGTATTGTTTCCCAGGAGGAACATGTATTCAAGTGCAATACAGTAAAGCTGGTGGGGAGATCTAAAGATACTTGATGCAAGAATATTACCATAATGTTATTAAAATAATCTGTTTTCCCCAAATTCCTAAGAGGAAAGGAAGCAACTGATACAAGAAAGTATGCTTATTGATAGACGTGTAGACTAAGGAACACCTGAAAAAGAAATATAATATCCCCTGTCCATGCGTTTGCTTTCTTTTTTTTTTTTAACTTGGGATTAATCAGAGTTTAAAAATATTAAGTAAAAAATTTCCAGAATTAAACAACTCATAATTTTCCAGCTAAATGCCATTCTAAGTACTGTGATAACATCTCATGTTGTGCTGTCTGCCAGGGATGGGTCATGAATCATTTATTTGTCTATCACATCCACTGTATATACACTACCCACCCATTAGTCACTTAGTAGCCAACTCAGTTATAAAATATATTGCTTGGGCATCATGTGTAGTAGCCTAATGCTACATCACAATGCCTATGTTATTTACCACATTTTATCTTATCACACAGGTGCTGTAACATTTCACATCACAAGAAGATGAATACAATACAATAAGATATTTTGAGAGATCACATTCACATAACTTTTATTACAAGGTCCTATTATAATTCTGTTTTATTATTAATGTTGTTATCTTACTACCTTACTATTTCTAATTTATAAATTAAATTTTATCATAGGTATATGTGTATATGACAAAGCATAGTATATATAGGGTTTCACATTCAGGCATCCACTGGGAATCTTAGAGCATTAGAGCACCACTGCAGGAAAGGGGAAACTACCTAGAAAGCTTTCCTTCTGTTATTTATTTTTAATATTGAAAATTAATAGACTGTTTACTGTAGAAAATGGTATATTTCAAACCCCATAGACTTTTTTCTACTTTATGAATAATCTGCTGGATATAAAAAGAAATAATTTAGCATGTATTCAATTTCTTCATAAGTAAAATTCTGTACAGATCAAAAGAATTGGCATTTATTCTAGAGAGCAGATCTAACAATGATGAATTCAAAAAGAAATACTTTTATATTAGCTACTTAAGATAAAGACATGTTCTTTAAAATTACCTCTTTTATAATAATATCTCTCTATTGAGTTGGAAAGAAATAGAAATAAAATAGTTAATATGTATTGCACAAAGGCTTTCTTCTTCCTAAGCCATTTTATTTTACAAAGAGAAAGAAAAACTGAAGACAGAAGAAGACTAATGGTGAATGCAATGTTACATGCTGAATTCATCAAATCTACATACCAATTCAGCATTGACATGGCTTATTGGCATCTTTTGTTTTGGTTTTTATCAGCATTGCCCAGTTGTCAGGAGCTATCATGTTCAAATGACAGTGATTTATTTCTAGTCAAGTGGAACTGATTACTCTGCCTTTAAGGCCCTAATCACTGAGTAGAAGTGGAAAAGGTTTCCTCTAGGATACAGTTCTAAGGAAAAAAGGAATCCCAAAACACTTGCAATCACCTGGCTCACTTAAGTATCACTTAAAGAAAGGAACTTTAGTGATGATATCTCCACAATTACTTTTAGGTAGCATCAAAGCTTTTATTTACACAAAGCCAGTAATCCAGAAAGGATCTGACCTTTACTTTCTTCATTTACTATCTTTCAGTATCAAAGATAGACAAAGAGGAATTCACAGTAATTAATAGTAAAAGTTTTCCTTCTTAGAATCTAAATTCCCTGCCAGGCACACCTGTAATCCAAGCATCTCAAGAGGATGAGGAAGGAGGATCCCAAGTTCAAGGTCAGCCTCACCAATTTAGTAAGACCTTGTCTCAAAATAAGAAATAAAAAGGGATGGAGGTGTAGCTTAATAGTAGAATACCCTGGGTTGGATTCCCCACTGCCACAAAATAAAATTAAAAAGAAAAAAGGATCCAAGTTCTTTCTTTTTTTGTTGGGTGGCTATGTGAGGGGGTTTTACTAGGGATTGAACCTAGAGGCTCTTTACCTCTGAGCTATATTCCTAGCCTTTTTTACTGTTTTCTTATTTTGAGACAGGGTCTTACTAAAGTATTCTAGGCCTCCCTTAGTTACTGAAGCTGTTCTTGAATCTGTGACTCATCCTGTTTCAGTCTCCCTAGGCATGTGCCACCACCCCTAATCCAAATTCCCTTATCTCTGCTCAGTTGTTTTGTCTACCTGCCTAGTCTCTGACAGAATATACTAACAAGGTACAACTATAATTTACCAAAACAAGCAGCTTTTGCCTAGGCTATTTATATTGGCCTCTAAAGTTTTACATGTTCGATCATGTCTTTCCAGTGGTTAGAAAGCACAAGAACAGCAAATCATGACACATTCTAGGCAAAGTTTTAAACTCATTTGGCTTTTTAAAAGTCTCCATATCAGTACAATAGTATGTTTTTTCCCCTAAACATACATATCTGTGATAGTTTATAAATTACACACAATAAGAGATTAACAATATAATTTAAAATAAAGTAGAGCAATTATAACAATAAACTGTGAAAAAAAAATGCCAACATCACTACTCCTATGCTTTGGGGCCATTAGTAGGAAAATAAGGGTTATTTGAACATAGAGCATAGGGATACCATAATAATGATCTAAGAGATAGTCAATCTGATAACTGAGATAGATGCTAAGTGACTAGACAGGTAGGATATACAGTGTTGATACACTGAACAAATAGATGATGATTCATGTCCCAGGTGGGGTACAAAGGATAGAGTCAGGTTTCATCATACTGCTCAGAATGATACACAATTTAAAACTCATAAACTCTTTATTCCTGGCATTTTCCATTAAATACATTCATATTTCAGTTAACTGCAGATAACTGAAACTTCAAAAATTAAAAATACAGATAAGGGGGGTACTTATCTGATTACAGAAGGGCAGGTATAGCCCTTAGGAAAATATATTCAGAGTGCTATGCTCCAGACAGATGTTAAAAATTGCTTCAAAAGGGAGTAAGTTCCTTAAACATTTTGTTCATGGTATATATAATAGAACTGGAGACCTCTTAAATTAAAACAGTTGCATAACATAAAGCAAAAGCTGGTAAAATCACAGTCACTACCAGTCAAGATCAGCCTGGGAGACAATTATCGAAATAGTTCAGATTCTTCTTTTTATATCTGGTAGGCATACATTAATACTGTATAAACTGGGCATGATAGCGCACGCCTGTAATCCCAGCAGCTTGGGAGGCTAAGACAGAAGGACCGAGTGTTCAAAGCCAACCTCAGCAAAAAGCTAGGCTCTAAGCAACTCAGTGAGACCCTATCTCTAAATAAAATACAAAATAGGGCTGGGGATATGGCTCAGTGGCCGAGTTCCCCCGAGTTCAATTTCCAGTACCAAAAGCAAAACAAAACAAAAAACTGGACACACTTTATTGAGCTAACATCACTCCAAAAAAAAAAAAAAAAAAGACACATAAATCCATAATGGCGTAGCAACGATGAGACTGCACACAGGCAGTCTCAATTCACATCATCTAGGTGAATGGCATTCCTTGAAGTTTTCCAGTTTCAAAGGCTACATAGAACAGTTTCAGATGATAACATCTTACTACATTTTAGTGATGAGAGAACCAAGTATTTTTTTAATAATTAAAGCATACCACTAGGCTTAGTTTCAAAAAAATTCATTGTATTATTTGTAAAAAGTAACAAAATTGGAAAAAATTAAACACATAACAATAGGAAGTTGACTAAATTAATCTATTCACTGGATAGACTATTATGCAACCATTAGAGGTCACATTCTTGAGGCTTATTTAAGATATGGAAATATGTTTATTACAAGAAAGGTTACTGAAAAGTATGTCCAATACTATCCCAATTTAAAATAAGGAAAAGGGTATTTGTGCATTTTTTTCCTCTTTGTAACTTTCATGTGTTTTAAATACTTAGACACCCATCATTTTAATGATAATGACAAAAGCAAACATTAATTAAATGCTATCCAAGACATCTTAGGAAAGATTCTTTGATCACATACACAGAAAAATCTCTAGGAGTTTTTGTAAACAAACCTTTATTTAACCCAAACCTTTCAGAGGTTCATATTGTGAGACCTAAGAAATTAGGCTGTCAGATTTGGGGAGTTTTCTGCAGTAGCAAAGACAAAAAAAACAAAGAAATCAAGACTTTCAACTGAATCTACTTGAATATAAGATGTGAAGGACATAGTGATGGAATGCTATACTTATTTAAAATATAAATTCAAGCCAGCACGGTGGAGCACGTCTATAATCCCAGCAGCTCAGGAGGCTTAAGCAGGAAAATGTCAAGTTCAAAAGTGAGGCACTAAGCAACTCAGTAAGAACCTGTCTCTAAATAAAATACAAAATGGGGCTGGGGATGTGGCTCAGTGATCAAGTACCCCTGAGTTCAATCCCCAGTAAAACATTCTCCCCCAAAAAAGAAAATATAAATTCAAGTTCATCTCACTAAATTTTCACTTTCCTACTTTTTGGCTTGAAAGATACTAACTTGTCCTAATATTCTACCCTAGATTCTGTAAGGGTCCCGCGAAACGTCGGAGAAAGAGACCACCAAGTGACCACTCATGCAATTGGCAGAAGGGGATTTATTGAACCAGCATGCTGGGGCTCCATGCCCACTCAAGAAGGGAAAGCAGCCCAGAGCCCCGAGCAGGGGCTGAGCACTGCTTAAGTACACTTTTTGGGGAGGGCGGAGGGCTTTGTATACATCAGAACAAATCATCATGAGGCACGGGAAAATTGAACAACAACTCCTAAACATGATTAGTTCATTCATTGACGGGAACAGGTCAGGCTGGAGTGATAGGTCATTCCTAAGGAGGGGGTTACATTTAAACTGATTGGTCCAGGCCCTGCAATGCCTACGTGCGACCACACAGAGCCCTTATTAAACAACCAAATAGTCAGGGGAAATATTTACTGGGCAGTTCCAAGCATTGTCTTAACAGCTACAGAAATTTCAGGTTTTGCAGGTAGCATAGAAACCTAACAATACCTAATCCTTTACATTTTAACTCAGGCCTTGCAGCTTAGAAACTTTACAACACCCGGTCTTTTACCCTTTAACTTTTACGCTTTAACTTCAATTTCTTTTACCCTTACAATTCCACACCAAGCTGTATTTCCCAGGAAGCAGACAGCAAGACAGACATTACTATACAAAAGTTTACTGATGGGTGCTCTTGAGATCAATACTAGTAGAAAGCAAAAGAAGAAATGAGGATTGTAAAGAGGAAGAGAGTCAGCTGCCATAAAGTCTTGAAGGATTCAGACAATCCCCCAAGGAGCTATAAAGCTGTGGGTCCAAGTCGGGGTAAGGGGTTCAAGTTCTTGTTCCTCATAAGGAGCAGTCACTGGAAGCTGACAGGAAGGCACAAGCCCTTGAGCAAGACAGGCCTCTTTATCCAAAGCAATCTCTGTGGGGCTGACACCTGAGGGCTTTCTGTCCGCAGCACTTCTAGCATCTAGGGAATAAGTCCCTCAGGCACCAAGGGGATCTAGGTCACTCATCACAGTATCCATTATACTTAAGAACTATACTCTTTGAGGTTAAATTATAGTTGCCATGAAATTATAGTTGCTCTCAACTCCTGTTACAATTTGAACCACATAATTTTTTGGTTTTATAAAACCTAGAGCCCTTGTATCCCACTTGGTGGTTCTACAGGTGGTGGGTGTTTTTAATCAAGAGTTCATGTGTTAACTTTTAAGATGTATGGGATATTTCAGATCTTATAAATGATCTGTATGCATTTTTACATGAAAAGAGCCTATAGCTTTCATCAGATTGTCAAACAAGTAGAAAAATCATTGACCAGCAACTTTCTTTCCAAGTACCCAGTGTTTAAAGTGACCAGCTACTTCTCTTAAAAATTGCTTGCTTAGGTGCTCTATATAAATACTAAATTTGCTGTGAATAAAGGCAGAGTTTGGCCCAGGTGAAATAGAGAAAGAAAAGGTTCAAACATTAGTTTCTCAGCCATATGCAACAGATATAAGAGCAAGCTTATTGAATTTACCAAAATTGTCGCTATAAAATAGGATAATTTTAATCAACTCAAAATGGATCAAAGACCTTGAAATTAGACCAAAAACTATGCAACTCCTGGAAGAAAATGCAGGGTCAACACTCCAGCACATAGGCACAGTCAACTTTCTCAATAGGACCCCTAAAGCTCAGGAAATAATGCCAAGAGTAAACTTTCTACATAGCAAAGGAAACAATTAGAAATGTGAAGAGAGAACCTACAGAATGGAAGAAAATCTTTGCAAGCTACTCTTCTGACAGAGGATTGATGTTTAGCATATATAAAGAGTTCAAAGAACTTTCTACCAAAAAAAAAAAAAAGAATCAAATAACCCAATTAGCATATGGACAAATGAACTAAACAGACACTTCTCAAAAGAAGAAACACGAGTTGTCAACAAATACATGAAAAATGTTTAACATCATTTTAGCCATTAGGGAAATGCAAAACAAAACCATACTGAGATTTCATCTCACACTAGTCAGAATGGCAGAATAGAAATCAGTATGAAGGTTCCTCCAGAGACTAGGCATGAAACCATTATATAACCCTGCTATACCACTCCTCAGTATTTATTCTGAAGAATTAAAGTCAATTTACTACAGTTATAGGCATACCCACATTCATAGCAGCATAATTCACAACAGCCAAACTATGGGACCAGCCTAGGTGTCCATCAACAGATGAATGGATAAAGAAATTGTGGTATATATATATACACAATGGAATTTTACTCAGTCATAAAGAAAAGTAAAATGATGCCATTTGCAGAAAAATGGATGGAACTAGAGACCATCATGTTAAGCAAAATAAGTCAAACTCAGAAGGTTAAGGGTCATATGTTTTCTCTTATATGTGGAAGCTAGAGAGGAAAAAGGAAAACAAAGGTGGAGGTGGATCTCATTAAAATCAAAGGGAGATCAGTAAAGGAAAGTGGGAGGTGGGGAAGAAGGGAGAAAGTGCTGGGGAATGATATTGGCCAAATTTTATTGTATGCATGTATGAATATGTAACAACAAATTTCATCATTATGTTCAACTATAATGCACCAATAAAAAAGATGGGGGTGCCCGGATTGTGACTCAGTAGCACATGTGAGGCACTGGGTTCAATTGTTAGCATCGCAAACAAAAAATAAGCACATAAAATAAAGGCATGCTGTCCATCTACAATAGCAAAAGATATATATTTTTAATAGGTGGAGGAAAAAATTGGATGATTTTTCTAATCTAAAAACTCCAGGGCAGGGGGGAAAAGAAACAAAGTATAATTAGGAGGAAAAACAATGAGGAAGTCTGGCAGTTACAGAAAGATAAAATAGATAAAAACAAAATATATGTCTGATGCTTGAAGCTATTTCTGGTTAGGACATCCATACTGGTGTGGCAGAAAGAAGAGCACAAAAGGCCAATTCATCAAAGCTTGATTTAATAACTTCTTCAGGTGGTTAATTACTTCAACTTTACAAGTAGAGTTGACAGGCACCCGGGCACCTATCCAACCAACCGCTCCCACGGATAAGAATTCAATGCACGATAATTCATGCCAAGTTATACGCAGTTTTTAAGCAGAAGAAAAATTTGAGTGTGTTTCAAAAGTTTGATCAAGCACTTTTTTCCAACTCTTTTGTCCCTTTGTACATATTTATCTATATATTTATTACTGTGACAAGTTCCTGCTACAGGATCGCCTGAGAAGAGAGCTAAGAACAATGTTAGTCATAAGAAGGATCTGTCCCTTCCATGCTGACTTGTTAATTACCACATTTCAAGTTTAAAATGTGTGCTCATTTTAACAGAGGTTACAACAAACTAGAACTTGTAAAACTCTCAGAATACTAATGTGGTGTACTACCAACATAGAAAAAGTATTCAGATAAATGCAAATCATTAAATTACTCACTACTACTTGACAGTTCAAAGAAACTGTTTAATAAAGGTAAAAATTATTTCCGTGTTGTAAAAAAGTACTACAATATAAGCCATCGAATAGTTATAATTTATATTACACCTTAGCACTTGAAAATTTCCAAAGGCTATTTTCTCTCAGGTTCATTTCCATTGCCTCCATGACATTGTCAATAGAAAAGGTTTCTATATTCCACTAGCTGAACATCACAAAGCTATTTTTTTAAATCTGTCTTTATCCCAGGATTGCAAAGTTGGTTTCAACATACAAAGAACAGTACAAAGAACCAGGTAAATAAGATAAAGGACAAAAAACATATGATCTTCTCAACAGGTACAGGAAAGGCATTTTACAAAACCTAATTATCCTTCCATGATAAAAATACTCAAAAATCTAGGAATAGATGGGACCTTCTCAACTTCTTCTCAACTTAAGGACGTCTATGAAAAAAACACAGTTAATATCATACTTAATGGTGAAGACTGAAAGGCTTCCCTCAAAGATAAAGACCAAGCAAGGATATTTGTACTCACACCTTTTTTTCATCATCCTATTGGAGATTCTAGTAAGGCTAATTACAGAAGAAAAACAAAATACAGCCAGGTTGGAAAGGAATAAGTACAATAATTTCTATTTGCAAGTGGCATAATTACACATATAGAAAATACTAAAGAATCCACTAACACAATTCGAGCTGATCAGTAAGTTCGGCACAATTATAGAACACAAGATAAAAATACAAGAATGAGTTGTATATCTGTACACCAAACATGAATAATCTGAAAAAGAGGTTAAAAATAATTCCATTTACAATAGCATCATAAAGAATGAAATATTTCAGATTAAATTTAACCAATTACAAAGCTTGTAAACCTGAAACTACAAAACATTAATGAAAGAAATTAAAGACAACACATCCTGTGTTCATGAACTGGAAGATTTGATTTTGTTAAAATGGCAACAATCCCCAAACTGCATCAAAATTCCAATTACTATTGTTTTTTAATAAGACTGGACACATCATCTTAAAATTCATAGAAATTACAAAGGTTCCTAAGATTCTCAAACAATACTGAAAAGAAACAAAGGTGGAAAGTTACAGCTTCCAATGGCAAAGCTCATACAAATCGACAGAAACAAAAACACTCTGGTACTGCATTTGGGTAGAATGTGTCTGAAACCTGCTACAACATGGATGGACCTTGAAAACATATTTAAATAAAAGACATCAGACACAAAAGGTTCAGAGTGTATGATTACATTTATATAAATCTTCCAGAACAGGCAAATCCATAGAGACAAAAAGTAGTTTAGTGGCAGCCAGAGGATTTTGACTGCTACTAGCTTTCAGTTTCTTTCTGGGATGATAAAAATGTTCTGGAATTAGATAGTAGCAATGATTGCATAACACTGTAAATAAAACAGAAATCACTGAATTATATATCATTTTAAATGATAAATTATCTGGTATGTGAACTATATCTCAATCGAAAAAAAAAAAAGTAGTCATCCAATTATCACTTCAGCACTAGCTTAAGGCAGTATCCATCAGTGAAGTATAAAACCAACCCAAGCTTGAGATGTATCCTGTTGCATCTCCCAAACACCACCAAAAAAAAAAAAAAAAACAATAAAGGTATTGTGTCCAACTACAACTAAAAAAAAATTTTTTTTTTTTTTTAATGGATGGCTGTGCCATTCCATGATAAGGACAGGATGAGAGGAAAGCGAAGAACTGGGAGACAGGTGAGCGAGAAATGAAAAATGGAGACCAGGCAGAGATACACCTGAGAGTTTATTTGTCAGAGATGACAAATAAAGGCACGTCTTTCTCCATAGATGGAGACAGGCAATACAGGCTTGGGTTCTGTGACTTTCATGAGGCAGGCTCAGAAATTAGAGCTGGGTAGATCTTAATAAAGGCGGTTAAGGGTGGGGTTGGTATGAGAGAGTAGTAATACTCCTGGGTCAGGAAATAAGTAGGCAGTGAAGGGTTGGGTTGGTTTAAGGGAGTGATGAGCCTTTCTCAGAAAGGCCCTTGGGTAGGAAAGCAAAAACTTTTTCTTAAAATGGCAGTTATCACTTAAGATGGCCATCTAGATGCTAAGCAAGGACCTTACATTCCCCCCTTTTTTGTTTGTTATTGGGCCCCTTAAGGGACAGGGGCATAGGTCTATCTTCTGTAGCTTCTTCCTGCTGGGAAGGGGTGGCTTCTGGACCCTTGTTAGGGGTGCAGGGTGTCAATGAGGCAAGGTGATGGTCAGGAGGTGTCCCCAATGCTGACTCTAGATGGCCCAATTTTGGTGAGGGGTTGGATGTCCTGTAACAGAAGCTGGTTCATGGTTTGGTTAGAGATCCTTTGAATTTGGTCTTGAATATTTAATGAAGTAAGGGACAAACATTAGCAAAAGCCCTATGACAAGGAGGGAGGTCAGGAAAGGAAGTGCCACTAAAGAAGGGGGTTACTTAGCTGTCATCCTTCAGTTCCAATGGCAATGGGAAGCTTTGAGGCCTGAAGGAGATCAGAGATACAGAGGACATAGTAATTGAAGTTTCTTTGGTGGTAAGGAATCCGCACTCCTTCCAAATAGCAGAGTGGGAGAGAAGTATGTGGAAAGCGTATTTAGAGTCAGTGTGAAGGCTCCCATTACCAAAGTAAAGGCTGCAATGAGGGCAACAAATTCAGCCTGCTGACTGGATTATTATTAGGGAGAGGAGCCACTTCCACAACAGTGGTTAGAGAGACTATGGCATACCCTGCCTGATGAACTCTCTCCTGAAGGAAGGAGGAGCAATCTGTGAATGCTGCCTGAAGCAAGGGGCCTTCCGGAGGGATGTGGAAACTCCTCCAGAGTTTCAATGCATGAATGAGTAAGAGGAAAACAGAAGAGTCCTGGGGAGTGGAAAAGAGAATAGCAGGTTTAAAGGTGAGCCCCTGTGGAAAGTAAGACTGGGATCTTGGACCAGGAAAACCTGTAGAGATAAAAGGCAAGGGGGGAGGGGTGTGTAAGTCCTTGTAGGTGAGGTGTTCCTTTAGGTGATGGGGAGCCAGTGTGGTGAGTGGGTCCCCAAAGGTGAGTTTCTTTGACTCATTAATGAGTAGAGAGGCTATAGCCAATGTTTCTAGGCAAGGGGCCCATTCTGGAACAGTAGGGTCAAGACCCTTTGACAGATAAGCCACAGATGCAAAGGTTAACCCAAGCATATGTCCAAGAACTCCTATAACAAATCTCTGCTTTTCAGCCTTATAAAGGTAAAATGGGCGTGTGAGATTAGGGAGATAGAAAGTTTTGAAGTCATTCTTCTGTGTTAAATTGACAGTTTTTTCCCCCTGAGGCCTCTTATCAAGCCTGCTGACTTTGTCCTTTGTTATTTCAATGTTAGCTTCAGTGTGGCCTTGGCTAGGGAGATTGCTGCCTAGGGCTTTACAATGTAGGAGAGTTCTGGGTCCCTTGTTTGTCTAGAAGTAGGGTCTCTAGAGGAATCCAGAGCTTTAGTAGCAAGAAGAAGCTGGGCGGGGGAATAAGAACAGCAAAGGAAAGGCTTATAATGTAGAAAGAAGAAAGCCTGCACATAAGAGATTTTTTACATTTTCCTGAGCGCTCACAAAACTTATGAAGATTAGAAGGTAGAGAGGAGACTTGTAGACTTGTGAGGAGGAGAGGAGGGAAAGGGCGACGTCACTTACCCAAATGAAGCCAGAGTGTGGATGAAGAAGAAGAGCACTAGGTGAATGGGGGGAATAGGCCAGGATCCCAAATCAGCTCAAATCCCCGGAGGGGAGAGCAAAATTGATGGGAGAACGTGACCCAGTCAATGGCCTCAATGAAAGAAAAGTGGCGCAGGACTAATACACACACCTGGGATAAGAAGCAAGTTTATTGTCAGGAGCCTGACAAGGCTGCTCTACAAAAAGAGAGAGGGACAGGGCTGGGGATGTGTCTCAAGCAGAAGCGCACTCGCCTGGCATGCATGCAGCCCGGGTTCGATCATCAGCACCACATACAAAGATGTTGTGTCCGCCAAATACTAAAAAATAAATATTAAAATCTCACTCTCTCTCCCTCTCTTTCCCTCTCTCTCATTCTTTCTTTAAAAAAAAAAGAGAGAGAGAGAGAGAGAGAGGGACAGCAGCAGCAAGGGGGAAGAGCAGGTATTATGATTGGGCCAGAAAATGGAGGAGGTTTTTGAGACAGATGTAAATGGGCTCCTGGTGTGAGGTGACAGAAGAACTTGAAACATCCCAGACAGTAGTAGGGTCCACCTTGGAAAGGGTAATGGGAAGGCACTGCCAGATGGAATAGGGGATGGTCCTAAGGTAAGGGTGAGGATCAGGGAAGCGGCAGGCAAGTCTGGATGGGAGCGTATATGAGGGGAGAAGGAAAACATGGCTCCCAACTTTGTGAAGATGTCCCTTCCCATAAGGGGAACAGGGCACTGTGGAATGACCAAAAAGGTATGGGTAAAAATTGGAGAGCCAAAAGCACCAACAGCACTAGGTGTCTGTAAGGATTGGTAAGGTTTACCCTCTACCCCGACAATAATAGAGGTCATAGAACGAGTAGTAGACCCCCAGAACTCCTTGAGGACTGAATATGTACCCCCAGTGTCTAGGAGGAAGGACACAGGCCTACCTGAAATACACAGAGTTACCCTGGGTTCCCGTGAAGTAATGGCAGTAGTCAGGTTATGGGGACCTGGGCCTCATCAGTCCTCTGTAGTCAATCCTAAGAGTTGGATAGGGGAACCAGAATGACTGGATGGCTGGAGGCCACTATGGGCTCAGGGATAGTCAACAGCCCAGTGTCCCTTCTGATGACATTTAGGACAAGGGTCCAGAGCTTGCGAGGCTTGGGACGTATACGAGCCCAGTGACCCATCTAACCACATTCAAAACAGGATCCAGGTGGTCCTGAGGGATCCTTCCACGGACTAGTAGAACCAGGGACAGATGCTGAGGCTAGATGGGTGGCTTGAGCAAGCATCTGATATTTCTGCTTCTGGGCCTTCTCTTCTCTCCTGTTATACACCTTAAAGGCCACTCTCCCAGTACCTCAGCTTGGGAATTAGGGGACTCTCTCAAGGCACCTTAGTTTGGCCCTAATATTAGGGAAAATCTAGGAGAAAAAGTAGGTCATTAGTAGTTGTCTCCCATCTGCAGTTTCAGGGTCCAAATTAGTATATTGTAATAAAGCCTTGGTCAGGTTATCTAAAAATGCTGAAATGTTTTCATTCTTATCTTGGATGATTTCCTGGAGCTTTTCATAATTGATAGCCTTATGAGCTGCCTTTCCAAGTCCTGCCATGAGGCAACTAATGAACTGGTTTCTACTGGTTACTCTTCTATGCAAATTATAATCCCACTTGGGGTTCCAATCAGGGACCTCTTCAGTGCAGATCCGATGGGCAGGGGAGGTCTGATGTACTTCATCAGCATAATTTCCAACTTGCTCCCAAACTTACCTTAGGACCATCCCCTATTCCATCTGGCAGTGCCTTCCCACCTGCGCTCCTCAGGCAGGAGGGTGTTAGACAAGATCATATGTACATGATGGAAGGTCAAATCATATGATTGAGTCAGATATTGAAACTCTTTGATAAATGTGATGGGGCTTGAAGTACAGGACCCAAGCCATTTTTATATCTGTGAAAGATCTGACAAAGAGAAAGGCACATGAACCCATTACACCATCTACCCCAGCCACCTAGTGTAGAGGACACAGAAATGCGGGTTGGGCAGCAGCAGCTCATGAGCATGTAGCAGTAGGAGAGAAGGATGGAGGGAACAGTTGCTGCGGCAGCTTCTTCAGAAAGAGAATTTTGGTATGGTGGGGGGCTCATCTACTGGGTTGAAGGAGGAGGAGTCCTGGGTAGGATTTTTTTTGTCTCTTTGGAAGCAGGTGTAGGGGACGTGAGAGCTAATAGGACTTGTGTGGGAAAGCAAGAGTTGCAGAGAGAGGGCTTAGAACATAGAGAGGAGAAAGCCTGAACATATGATATCTCTTTCCATTTTCCCAAATGCTCACAATAGTTGAAAAGAACCCTGAAAATAATGGGATCTAGAGTGCCGTTAATCAGCCATTCAGAGTCGCTATCCAAAGGATATTGAAGCCAGAACTAATTGCACAAACAGATAAGTTTTGGGGGTCTTAGGTCCGGGGTGAGAGAGAGAGAGAGAGAGAGAGAGAGACCAACACTAGGTTAGCCAGGAGGCAGCCTAGAGGACTATGGGAGGCAATGGATAAGGAGCCACCTATGGTGAGACGTAGGAGGTGAGTTCAGAGGTAGGGCATCCCCCAGTCTCTAGTATCACCCAGTGAGAGGACAGTTACGCTCAGGGGGTCATCACCACCGCTGGGTAAGCATCCGGGTCAGGGCCCATAGAGGCACTTGGGCGTCAGGCCAGGACTACGTAGGGGCAGAAGCTGTAGAGATTAACCCAAGGTCAAGAGGTATCACTAGGAAAAACTCCCAATCACCCTCACTGGTTTTGCCTCAAAACCCAGGACCACCTATAGACCTAGTCGATACTAGGGATCAACCGTAGCTGTGAAAGAGGGAAGGGAAGGGAAGGGAAGGGAAGGGAAGGGAGCAACCTAGCTGTGCCTGGAGGTGCCCCCAACCATAGGGTAACCCTGGGAGTGCTGGACGATGAACAGTAACTTCCTGGGACTTGTAGATCATTTAGGTCAACCAGAGACAGGGGTCTTCTGAAATGTCCAGTGGTAGGTGCACAGAGGACATTTGGCAGAATGGAGGCCCTGGTCCCATGATGGAATTTGGATCAGCGCCCAGGGACACTCAGTGACCCTCGAAGAGGGAAGCAGGTTCACCAGGGAACCTGATCCCAGGTTTCAGCATCAATGAAAAGAAAGCGAGAAACTAGGAGATGGGCAAGAAAGAATGAAAGACCACGAGACCAGGCAGAGATACACATGAGAGTTTATTTGTCAGAGCTGACAAATAAAAGCACATCTCTCCATAGATGGAGACAGGCAATACAGGCTTGGGTTCTGTGACTTTTATAGGGCAGGCTCAGGGATTAGAGCCAGATGGGTCCTAATGCAGGCTATTAAGGGTGGGGTTGGTATGAGGAGTGGTGAGCCTTTCTCAGAAATGTCCTTTGGCGGGAAAGCAAAACTTTTTCTTAAGATGGAGGCTGTCGCTTAAGATGGCCATCCCAATAATAAACAAGGACCTTACACAGGCATTATGCAGCAACTCATTTTTTTTCTATTATAAAACAACATTTTTTATTATTACTTTAATCATTTATATCTAAGAATTATTATTTCTAGATTATCAAAATGCAGGGATGAAGGTGTTTTTGATATTTAGAGGGAATTATTTTTTGACACAGTGATGTGTTCTACAAGTTGAAAGAATGGTGATAAAGAACATATTATAATTAAAAGATTTATTCTATAATGAGATAAATTAAGATCATCTTTTTTCCCAGGGAATAATTCTTCATAATAAAATGTCATTTGTGCAGCCACATCAATGTTTGTAGCAGCTCGTTCACAATAACTAAACTATGGAACCAACCTAGGTGCCCTTCAACAGATGAATGGATAAAGAAACTGTGGCATGAGCATACACACACACACACACACACACACACACACAATGGAATATTACTCAACCTTAAAGAAGAATGAAATTACGGCATTTGCCAGTAAATGGATGGAATTGGAGAATATTATGCTAAGCAAAATAAGCCAATTCCAAAGATCCAAAGGCTGAATGTTTTCTAATATGCAGATGCTAATTTGCAATAAGGAGTGGGTGGAAAATAGAGGTACTTTGGATTAGATAGGAGGAGAGGAGATATGGGGGTAGGAATGATAGGAGAATAAATCAGACATTATTCTATATGTGCATATGTGATTACACAATCTAACTCTACATCATGTACAACCAGAAGAATGGGAAATTATACTCCATTTATGCATGTGTCAAAATGCATTGTACTGCCATGTATAACTAATTAGAACAAATTTTTTAAAATAAAATAAAATAAATAAAAAATAAAATGTCACTTGTATTAGTATCATTGGAAAACAGCAATATACTGACATACTGGAAGTTAAATCAGACTGTACCCTAAACTCTTTCCTCCTAAGATTTACCTATAGGAGAGATAGGGGAAAGTTGTATGGTAAATTTATATAGAATATATTTCCTTAGCTATTGGTAAAAATATCATCAATCAGACTTCATTTACCATGCTTTTTTTATCAATAAAATATTTTCAGAATTTGATTACACATATTCTCCATCAGCAAAAAAAAAAAAAAAACTATGTTCTATCAGACAATTATAAGAAAAAATTTAAAAAGGAAGATGGAAAGTAAAGAAAAAGAAAAAGAGAAATAGGAAAAATTATAATATCTGAGTAAATTAAGTTTTAGATTTAAACTCATTTAGGGCCTGACTTGATCTTAAGTTAGCACTGTCAACAACTGGTTCAGACTTAAAAATAACAATATTTAGAAAATATCACAATTAATCCTTACTATAAGTAAAATGACACCATTTTATAAACAAAAGATTTCTCTGAATAAATGGGTAAATATTGGTGTTAATGAAAAAATGTATCCTCCTTTCTACTGATGTGGAGAAGTGAAGAAACTAACAATTGCCTTATTTAAGATTCCACAGAAGTATATAGGACACACAAAAAAAATCTATTTGTTCTGACTTCCTACTCATAACAGAAGAGATGTAAAGAGTAAACCAAGGACAAAAAAAAAAGATAGAAAGAAAAAATCCTTCTAATTCTACATATTAATCAGCTTGCTGCTACTGTTAAACTTAAAACTCTAAACATCAAAACCCGGGAAATTGGAGAAGGAAGCAAAGCAAATTAAACAGAAGCACTGAAGAGACTGCTGACAGCATCTGCATAAGCAAATTAAACTCCAGGCTACATTATCATTTATAATCAATCAAGCAAGAAGCTATACAATTTTAATATAGATTCTGAATGCAGCTCTGACTCAAATGCTCAATTACATTTTCCAGGTCAGTGATTTACTATAAAGATAAGAAATTTACTGTAACACAAAACTACTTTAAACCATAGGGGAGAGCCCTGGGAAGGAGGAGCTCAATACTAATCCCATTGTACATCAGGCCTAGCTATCTGCTATTGTCCCATTGCCTTCTCTGAGCATAGGGTTATTCGATGGCATACAAATGGGTACACTACTTAGAAAGCTAGAAGACCATGAGTGGGCAGGGGCAGCCCAGATAAAGCCAAAAGCAGTGTAGTTATGGAACTCACAACCCAGTTTTTCTTTTTTTTTTTTTTTTTTTTTTGGGGGGGGGGGGAGGCAGAGCCATGATTGAACTCAGGGGCACTCAACCAATGAGCCACATCCTCAGCCCTTTTTTGTAATTTCCTTATAAACCAGTTATTACCATGGCTATCACTGTTATCAGAAAAAATAATTTGTTAAAGCATATCTAGGTTAATACCAAAGTAACATATTGCTCACCGAACTCTTTCTAAAACATTACAATATTTAATTATTATATAAATATGCAATTATAAATAATATTTATCAAAGAAGTGATTAGTGAATGCAGATTCCAAATAACAAGAAAGGATGAAAAGTGTTATCATATTCTTCTTCCTTATAGAATATTGTCTGAATCTAAAAGTAAAGCAGGATAAATATTGTACAGTTAATGCATTTCTCCAAAGATACCTAAAGTTCTATTGAAAACTTATACTGTAATATCTCACAGCAGATAATTTCTAAGCTTTCAAATGAAAGTCTTTAAGGCTAGAAGAAAGAAACTCAAATTCTATTTGTGTCCTAATAAACTAATGGGATGATGATGACAACTATATTCACTGAAATCTTTTTCATTATGTAAGAACTGGGTCCCAGTGACTCTGGTGGCTAAGGCAGGAGGATCAGAAGCAACTCAGGCAAAATCCTACCTCAAAATAAAAAGGAATGGGGATGGCTCAGTGGCTAAGCACCTCTGGGTTCAATCCCTGGTAACAAAACAAGAAGGAGCAAAAAAAGAAAGGAGGAAGGAGGGGAAAAAAAAGAAGG
>NW_026000171.1:7339576-7343216 GCF_001458135.2 Marmota marmota marmota
AAGGGAGGGGAAGGGAGGGAAGGGGAGGGGAGGGAGGAAGGAAGGGCATTCACAGGCAGAATTCTAACAATATTTTTAAAGTATATATTATAAAACATTTGAAGAACAGGAGTGAAATTCCAGAGCAGGGCACACGGGCAAGTAACACTCCCTTTCATTTTTATTCACACTGCTCTCTCAGCCTAGAATATCTGAGCTCCATCTCCATCTGCCAGGCAAACATTCATTTATCTTTCAAGACAACTGAGCCTTCCTGAAGCTCCTTGCACACAAATTCAAACATAATTTGAATTTGCTTTTTGCTGTTTGTCCCTCTGTAGATCATTCATATCACTCCCACAATTCTGGGACTCTTTAAGAGCAGAGACCACATCTTTTGTCTTTGTACTTAGCACAGTGCCTACCATACAAAGGAACTATGATGGATGCATGAATAAGGACAATTTAGAGAGATTAGGAGACTAGAAAAGTCCACAAGAAAATAATCTTAACTGTGTAACTATAAATGTACTTATAAACAAACCTATCACTGAGCTTATAAGTGAAAATATTACCTAAATTACCCGTCCCATCTTACTGCTTTCACTACCTCCCGAGGAATTTACTTTCCTTGATATTGTTCCTAAATATTTCCCAGCCATAAAACAAAAATTAGACGTAATATGTTCCTTGTGTAAATATACCACAATTTACTTCCCCATTCTTCCATCAGTGAATATCTGCATAGTAATTCCAGAGATTAGAAGAGTGTTTAGTTTTGGGTTTTTTTTTTTTTTTTTTTTTAAATAAAAACAAGATTACTCTGAGCATTCCTATAGATCTCCTAGAGTTTCTGAGGTATTTATATCTGGAATAAAATGCTGGATCAGAGGATATACTTGAATGTAATAAGTGTTTTCCAAGGAGTTGAACCAATTTAAAACTCAACATCATTGTGTGAAAAATTCAGTTGCCATACTGCCCAACACTTACTATCGTCAGAGTTGGAGACTTTTGTCAGTACAATAAAAAATTATAGGTATAGAATGATAATATGATCTTATTTTATACTCGCCTGATTAGAGTAAAGGTAAATAATTTCTCATATTTATCTGCCATGTGTATTTCCTCTAACTGTAGATGTTTTATAAATACATACACAGACTGGTAAACATGTAAAATGTGTATCTTGATTTAAGATGCAAGAACATGCCTAAACATCAAAATCAAGTACTTTCCTCTAGAACAGAATGGAAGAGAATATTATCCAGGAGAGATATGCCCAGAAATTTCAACAGTATCTGAAATTTCCCCTTAAGGTGAGCTACCTCAATTACTTATTTTATTATTCTTTATACTTTTGTTATCTGTGAAACTTTTTTTAAAATATAGAAGGAAAATACATAAACATAGTCAATAAGCAAGGCCTTGGGAAATACAGCATCCATGACCTTTCTCAGACAAATGGTAAAATAAACTCTTGGACAACTAAGAGATAAAAAGTTTAAATCTTGGGAATAGGTAAGCTATTAAATTCATTGAAACAGAAATAAAAGCTAAAATATGAATTACCATTACAGAAAAATATATTCCCCTTCAAAAAGCAATACAATGTAAATTTTAAAAGACATAGAAAAACAAAACACAGCTTACCAACAAAAATCAAGGAGGAGATACATAAAAACTATTTTTCATACAAAGTAGTTGTACTATTACATCCTTGGTTCCTGGGTTATAATTTCCTCACCAAGACAGGTCACAGGAACTGAAATTGCTCCTCCCTTTCAGAAATTCTAATCTTTCCTTGTCTTCCGGTCTTGGCTCTGGTGGTAAAGAAATTCTTTGGCCTTAAAGAACTTTTCTAATCTTGTTTCATAGTACATCGTAAGACTCCTATTTCAGAAAGGATCCTGTCCTAAACTCAAGAAGAAGAAATGCTTCAGAGAGAGGCCAAGAACAATCTGAATAGAGCTTTCTGGGTTCTCTTACCCATTCTATTAGCCCTAGATCATACCCTTTTAGGCCAATCCCATTTTTAAATGGTTGTCCATCCTTCAATCATTCAATGAAGTCTCCACAAAGACTCAAAAGCACACAATTAAGAGAATGTTCTAGACAGCTGAACATATGGAGGCTCATAGGAAGGTGAACAAGAACTCATCCAAACACCAACAGCCATACTCAATGGAACTAGAAGCTCCTGCCCTCAGGATCCTTCCAGACATTATCTTATGTATCTCTTCATATTTGTATCCTTTAAAATACCCTGTATTTTTTAAAAAATCAGTAAACATAATCAGTAGAACCAGTGTTTCCCTAGTTCTGTCATCCATCTAGCAAATTAATGGAGCCTAAAAAGGGGGTGGTGGATACTCTAATTTGTAGCCAGTCAGGTCCAAGTTCCTGACACCAGCACCTGAGAATGGTATCTAAAGGAAGGGCAGCCTTGTTGGACTGAACCCTTGACCTGTGAGATTTAACACTATCTCGATGTAAATGATGTTAGAATTTAAATTCAATTAGAGGATACCCAGCTATATCCAATGCAGAACTGCTTGTTTGCCATTGTGGAAAAATCCCCTCATATTTGAGATCCCAGAAGTGATCTGTGTTGGGTGTATATAATAGGAGAAACTGAGGGTCCACCCGCCACATGCCCACAGTGTAGTCAATGAATGTGCCTTCAACTTTTAAATTTATTTTAAACTGGTACATAAAAAGTGTGTGTGTGTGTGTGTGTATGTATGTGTGTGTGTGTGTGTGTGTGTGTGTGTGTATATATATATATATATATATATATATGGGATACCATGTGATGTCTACATATGTATACATTATGTAATGTTCAAATCAGGATAAACCTATCTACTCAAATATTTATCCTTCCTTTTTGGTAAAAACATTCAAGATACTTCCTTCTAATATGCTTTTTCTTAATGAATAGTATATTATTGTTATCTATAGTCACCCTACTATGCAATAGAATGCTGGAACTACTTTTTTCAAAGTACTTTAGTACCTATTAATCCACCTTTCCCCATCCCTCCCCTCTCTTCAGCCACTGGTAACCATCTCTCATCTTCTATAAGATCAACTATCTTAGATTGCACATATAAATGAGATTACCGGGTACTTGTCTTCCGTGTCTGGCTTATTTAACATAATGATTGCCAGTTCCATCCACACTGTCCCAAATGATGGGATTTCATCCCTTTATGGTTGAATAGTATTGTGTATATGTACCAAAATTTTCTTTATTCAATCATCAGCTGATGGACACTTAAGTTTATTTACATTTATTGACCACTGTGATGAGTGCTACAATAAACATGTCTTTGACAGGCTGGTTTCACCTCTTTTTAATATATATCCAGGAGTGGAATTGTTGAATCATATGGTAGCTCTTTTTTTTTTTTTAATTTCCATGCTCTTTTCCACAAAGGCTGTACTAATTTACATTCCTATCAAAAGTGTGCAAGGATTTGTTCTCCATCTCCTTACGAGTACTTATTATCTTGTATTTTTGCCAATACCCATCCTAACTGGAGTGAGGTAACATCTCATTCTGGTTTTGATTTCATTTCCCTAAAGATTAGTAATACTGAGTTTTGGGCTTGTTGCCCTTCCCCCCCCCTTTCCCTCCCTCCCTCCCCTCCCCCTC
>NW_026000171.1:7344886-7352402 GCF_001458135.2 Marmota marmota marmota
CCCTCCCTTTCAGTCCCTCCCTTTTTTTTTGTTTTGTTTTGTTTTGTTTTGTTTTATACTGGAGATCAAACCCAGGGTCACTTTACCACTTAATTACATCCTCAGCACTTTTTTTTTTCTTTTTTGAGACAGGGTTTCAGTAAGTTGCAGAAGGCCTCACTAAACTGGCTGAGCTGGACTTAAATGAGCCTCCCAAGCCACTGGGATTACAGGCATGCACCACTGTCCCTGGTTTGCCCTTTTCTCTCTTGCAGTGTTAGGGATCAAAACCAGAGCATTGTGCATGCCAGCAAGCGCTCTATCACTGAGCTACACATTCAGTTCCCTTTTGCCCATTTAATTATTTGAATCATTTGGTGTTTTCTGCTATTGAATTGTTTGAGCTTCCTACTCATTCTGGTTATTTACTTCTTGTCAGATGTATAAGTTGCAAATATTCCATTCTGGAGGTTGTCTCTTCACTATTAATTGCTTCCATTGCTATACAAAAGCATTTCCTTTAGTTAATTTCTTCTTTTGTTCCACATACTTTTGAGATCTTATCCAAAAAAATCATTCCAATGTCCTGAAGAATTTCCCTTGTTTTCTTAGTTTCATATTTTTATTTAGATCTTTAATCCATGTTGATTTTTTATACCTTTATTTTATTTACTTTTATGTGGTGCTGAAGATTGAACCCAGTGCCTCAACATGTATAAGGTGAGTGCTCTACCACTGAGCCACAACCCCAGCCCCTGAGTTGATTTTTTTTTTATATGATGAGGGAAAAAAAGTCACTTTCATCATTCTGCATGAGGATACAGGATTTTCCCAGCACCATTTGGTGAAAAGATTGTCTTTTCTCCAGTGAATGTTCTTAGAACTTTCATCCAAAATCAATTAGCTACGAATACATGAGGTTATATCAAGGCTCTCTATTCTGTTCACTGTTCTGTGTGTTTATTTTTATAAACAGGACTTCATTCTTTAATTGCTAAATTAAGACATATAAAATTAAATATATTGTTTAAAAGTAAAGCTACAGGAAAATTAGAAACAGATTATAAACTTTTCCTCTCCCATGAAACTGTTACAATTAAAGTTACTAATAACCTTCACTTCATTCAATTCTAACATCAATTCTCATTTTATCTAACTCATCAGCTATAATTTACAAAGCTAATTATTCCCTCTATTTTGAAACACTTTCTTTAATTTCTGAGTTACTGTATTACATCAAATAGAAACAAGACTGGACTATTGTTTGGAAGAGGGCGATTTGACAAAATGAATCTGAAGGTATCTGGAAAAATAAAGTCAAAAAAGTCAAAAATTCTTCCAAAAAGAAAATTAATATAGCAGAACAACCTACTAACTGTTAAAATGCATAGTTTCACCTCAGTACACGAAATAGTTTGATCTTGATACAGAAAAATACACCAATAAATGGAACAAAATAAAATCCAAAAATAGGCCCAAGTTGATGACATTTCATTCGTGGCATTTCAAATCAGAAGAGAAAAAAGTACATTACTCAATAAATATTATACTGACAACTGGCTAGGAACACATAAAAACATAAAGCTGAATCATTAAAGCAAAACATAAAGTTTATAAAATAATTTTTAGGTTTAAGGGGGAAAAAATGGTTTAAAGTACCAGAAGAAAGTATGTGTGAATTATTTAATAACCTTGGAATGCATAAGGGTTTTCTTAATATGACCTAAAATTGAGAGAACATGAAAGAAAAGGCTACTAACTTGGCCAAATACCACAAATTAAGTAAAAAATAAAATGGCAAATAGGAAAATGTATTTGTAAAATATGAGAGAAAAGAGACCAATTTACTAACTAGGGAAAGAATTCCTATAAAGCAGTTAAAAAAAATGTAATACAAAAATGTGAGGGCAAAAAATGAGTATGTAGTACCCATAAGAAAGAAAACGAAGCTGAGCAGAAAACATATAAACAAGTACAAATTTTTTGCAGGACAATTTGGCATCGATCAATTAGTTTGTATGCATACAATATCAAATCATGAATGAGATGGACTTATGTCATTATCATGCTGTTCTAATAAATAAGAAAAAATCCTATCAAAATCTACCTTAAAGGCTATAGGGTATGAGTTAAACTAGAATGTAAGTAAGACACAAAAAACCACATAGATACTTTCAAAAACGAGAAAAAAGCCACATATAAAAGATTAAAATATTTATTTTTAAATTAATTGAAAATATGATTCCTGTTGGGTTTTAAATATTTTTTAGTTGTAGATGGACATTTATTTATTTATTTATTTATTTATTTATTTATTTATTTTTATGTTGCGCTGAGAATCAAGCCCAGTGCCTCACCGGTACCAAGCAAGCGCTCTACCACTGAGCTACAACCCTAGCCCAGTTGTTTTATTTAATTGTATAACACATATATGCTTGCATATGCATAAAAACATTACAAAGGGATGCAAAAAGAACATAACAATAGTTAATATAGCTAAGAAACTGCATTGAGAGGGTCAAAGTATGGAAAATAGGACTTGAATTTCACTTCATATGTTCTAATACTTCTTTAATTTTTTTTCCTTGATCATATCTGACTTTCAGAACTTGAAAATGAATTAATTTTTAAAACCACACTGCCATTTCTCAGTGCTTTTAATGAAGTATTTATCTAGGGACTGGGGCTGTGGCTCAGTGGCACAGCGCTTGTCTTGCAAATGTAAGGCACTGGGTTCAATCCTCAGCACCACATAAAAAAATAAAAAACAAATAAAAATATAAAAAAAAGTTTGTAAAAAAGAAATACTTATCTGGACTTTAAAAGAGTTAAATAACGGGGTAAAAATGGGAGTTCATAACCCACTTGAATCAAAGTGTGAAATATGATATATCAAGAACTATGTAATGTTTTGAATAAATATTCATCTCAGTGAACAAAAAAATAAAATAAAAGAGTTAAATATATTTATATTCCAAATATAACAGTTGTTCTACATTATATATAAATAACAGACAAAAATGTTTCAAAGGCAAAACTTACACAATAATTGTACAATTCCCTCTCCCAAAGGATATTTCAGAATTATTTTTTCTAATAAAAAATAACTGCTGGCATGCTAGCAGTCCGTAGCAAAGCTATAGCAAGAATCCTCAGCAGGAATAACCCCAGGCCTGACAGCAAATCAAAACATTAATGAATTGGCCAAGAAAGAAAAAATCCTCCACCCATATAACAGCTTTTGTAAAGCAGAAGTGTTTCAAAGTCTCAAATTAAAAAACAATATAGGGAAGCTTCTTACAAGTTAACATAGTCTAATCATGCATTTAGTCCCCATGATCCTAGCTATTTACCCAAATGAGTTAAAATTTTATGTCTGCACACATACCCCCTCCCCCCCCAAAAAAAACTGCACATAAATTTTTATAGTAGCTTTATTCAAAACTGCCAAAAATTGGAAGCAACCAAGATGTCTTTCGACAAGTTAAGTGATTAAACTGTGGTACATACACACAATGAAATATTATTTAGCAATAAAAATAAATGAGCTATCAAGGCACTAATAGAGACGAAGGAATATTATTAATGAAAGAAATCAGACTGAAGACAGTACATATTGTACGACTCCAACTACATGACATTCTGGGACAGGCATTATCTATAGAGATAATAAAAACCTTTTTTTTATCTATAGAGATAATAAAAAGGGGAACATAGTGATTTTTTAAGGCAGTCAAACTATTCTATATGATATATCAATGATGGATACTTGACATACATTTTTCAAAACCTAATAACTATAGAAAACAAAGAGTGAACCCTAAAGTACAGCTTTAATTAACAATAATGTATCAATATTGGTTCATCAATTGTAATAAAGGCAGCATACCAAGGCAAGACATTAATATAGAAGAAACTGTGAACAGAACAGAGTATATGAGAACTTTCTGTACTTTCTGGTCCACATTTATACATGCACATAATTTGATTAATCTCATTCCCCAGTACCTTCCCTTTCCCTTCCCTCTTCCCTTCTCCTGATCCACTTATCTCCTTTCTATTGTTATTATTATTATCAGTAGTAGTAGTAGTACATTATAATTTAAATAACAGGACTCACTTCAGAATGTTCATACATGAATGCAGCATAATTTAGTAGATTCTAAGCCCCAGTACTTACCTGTGCTTTCCCCTCTTCCCTCCCTAAGAGAGGGAATAAAACTAGATGCTTATCTCTCACCCTGCACAAAAGTCAACTCAAAACAGATCAAAGATTCCAGAATACAACAGTTACTAATATGGCATTATGTAAAAAAGTGGATGTGTAACCGATGTGATTCTGCAATCTGTATACGGGGTAAAAATGGGAGTTCATAACCCACTTGAATCTAAAGTATGAAATATGATATGTCAAGAGCTATGTAATGTTTTGAACAACCAATAAAAAAAAAATATATGCAATTCCTAAAAGAAAACAACCCAACATATAGGCACAGGCAATGACTTTTTCAATAGTACTCCTAAATCTCAGAAAATAATACCAAGAATTAATAAATGGGATGGCATCAAATTTAAACCTTTCTGCACAGCAAACAAAACAATTAAGACCTGAAGAAAGAACAAATAAGACTGTGAAGAGAGAACATGCAGAATGGGAGAAAATCTTTGCTAGCTACTCTTCTGACAAGAGGATTAACGTCTGGAATATATAACTCAAAAAACTTAATACTCAAAACAAACCAATCAATAAATAGGCAAATAAACTAAAAAGATTTCTCAAGAGGAATCAACATCATTAGCAATTAGGGAAATGTAAGTCAAAACTAAACTGAGATTTCATCTCACTTTAGTTAGAAGAGCAGCCATCAAAATTATAAAAATAATGAAAGTTGGAGAAGATATAAAGAAAAAGGAACACTTTTACACTGTTGATGAGACTGTAAATTAGGACAACTACTAGGGAAACCAGTATAGAGGTTCCTCAAAGACTAGGAATGGAACCACCATATGACCCAGGTATACCACTACTTGGTATTTATCCTAAAGAATTAAAAATGGCATACTATAGTAATACATGCATATCATCACAGCAAAATTCACAATAGGCAAAAACTATGGAACCAGCCTAGGTGTCTGTCAATAGATAGACGGATAAAAAAAATGCAGTGTGTATATATACATATACATAACAGAGATTTATTCATCCATAAAGAAGAATGAAGTTATCAGGAAAAAATGTTTTGAAACTTGAGAAGATTATGTTAAGCCAAATATAAGCTAAACTCAGAAAGCCAGTGGTCATATGCTTTCTCTTACATGTGGAAGAGACAAAGAAAAAAGGGAGGACGTATTTCATGAAAATCAAAGAGAAATTTTGAAAAACAGAAGAAAGGGACTAGAAGAAAGAGAAGAGGGGAGCATAAAGAGAAATACTAGGGTAGTTGGCCAAATTATGTTTTTATATCAAGTGCATGTGTGAATAGGAAACAATGAATCTCATTACTTATAACACACCAATAAAAATATGAGGGAAATCTGTTATTTATTTATTCATTCTTTTACTCTAATTTATTATTTATATTATTTATTCTTCTACTCTTTTACACTGCCATACATGGATGGTTTTTCAAAATCTACTTTTTGTTTAGAAAAGTTTTGGATTTTCAGAGGTGTTATAAGAGGTACACAGATGATATAAACAGTTCTGGTGGGGCTGGGGTTGTAGCTCAATGATAAAGTACTTGCCTAGCATATCTGAGATACTGGGTTCAATTTTCAACACTGCAGTACATAAATAAAATAAAGGTCCATCAACAACTAAAAAAAATTTTTTAAAGAGTTATGTATCTGGGGGATAGTTCCCCTATTGACATCACTGAGGTTCAACGGTTACTATAAATCAATCAATATGACGTTGCATACACCCAGAGATATGAAAAATTGTGCTCTATATGTATAATATGAATCACAATGCATTCTGCTGTCATATATAACAAATTAGAATAAAAAATAAATTAAAAAATAAATGAGTCAATATGAATACATTATTTATAAAAGTCCATACTTTATTCAAATTTCCTTAATGTTTGCCTGATGTTAGTTTTCAGCTCCAAGGTACCCCCCCCCCGCCCCCGGATATACCCTCTATTTGGATGTCATGTCTTCTTGGGCTTTTCTTGACTGTTTCTTAAAGTTTCCTTTTTTTGGGAGGACTTCACAATTTGGGGGAATATTAGCCAGGTATTTTGAGTAATGTTTCAGCATTAGGATTTGCTTTTAATTGGACTGGAGTTGTGGGTTTTGAGAAAAGGACCTCAGAAGTGAAGTACCATTTTCATTGTGTTATATAGGGGATACCCATTGTCAAATAACTTATCATAGTTAACGATGACTCGATGACTCGATGACTCCCCGCTTTTTTTTTGGTAATGAGGACTGAACCCAGGGGCACTTTTCCACTGAGCTACATCCCAGTCCTTTTTATTCTGGTATTTTTGAGACTCACTAAAAGTTGATTAGGGCCTCACTAAGCCATTGAAGCTAGCCTCAAACTCAGGATCCTCCTCAGTCTCCCAAATGGCTGGAATTACAGGCAAGCACTACCACATCCAGTTCAAAAAAAAATTTAACATTATTAGGGATCTTAAGATATTGACTCTTTTCAAGTAAAAAACATGAGATATCGAGACCCTCTCCAAAAAAAGGAGCAAAATGAGCAAGAATTTTTAAACAAGAACAGTTAATAAATAACTGCTCAAATCAGTCTAGATTAACTATTTGTTTAGTCCATTTATGTGCAATAGTTTAAAGACAAGAGTTGCAAATAACTTTGAATTTGTTCTTACCTATCAATTTGGTCTGCTTTTGAAACATTTTAATTCTAATGTTCTTTTCATATCTAGAGAAGGCTATGGGAATCGAGGAGCAGGGCATCCTGCTAGCTTTTCCAGGTTTAGAAGGAAAATAAGAGCTCAATGCTTTCCTCATATAAGAATGCCCAAAACACATCTGAGTTCCTTGAGTAAGACAAGCCAATGCCCTGTACTATCTGAGAGAACTGTTTCAAACTCTCTCTTAAAGATAACATATACAGGGGAGAAAGAAGATGGCGGCGAGGGGAGTGCATTACCCCCGTGTGCTGCTTCACTGTGTGGGAGTATGACAAGTCAGGACGGCTAAAGGATATCTTGTTAGGAATTTCCAGCAATAGTGGGGTGCTCTGGAACCTGGAGGAAGGATTTCCATCCCATGAGGATCGGCTACGGGGACTCAAACGTGAGAGGTTTGTCGCACGGAGGGTAACACGGCTTATTCAGCAAATCGCCCCGCGGCTAGAGTCTGCAGCGCGCGCTGGGATAGAGACGCAGGGTTACAGCGCTGCAGTTTCTGCCAGCCGCGCAAGCACCGTACTCAGGGCTGAATTCTGGGTTCGAGACGGGGGAAAGGAAGTGGTCCATCTCGGTTCTCCACACCGGTCAGACCACAGAGGAGGCCAGCAGCCACCATGATGGTAAACTGACGTCACCTTCCCTGTTTT
>NW_026000171.1:7355739-7377719 GCF_001458135.2 Marmota marmota marmota
TTGAAGGGCATATAGGTTGGTTCCACAGTTTAGCTATTGTGAATTGTGCTGCTGTAAACATTTCATCCAGTGGTCAAATGCCTTTGCACTGTAAGCTGTAGGAGAATGCACTGTAAATTCCCCAAAGATTCCCCAAACAACTTTTCCCTAAAACAAAATCTTAATTCAGTTCTTCTCGGTATTGGTGATAATCATGGTACTGGAGTCCCAAAGGAAGCTTTTAAGTGGTTATAAGTAGACAGAAAATAAACATGGAAAAGAACAAGGACAGAAGTGATTATATGAAAAGAAGCATTAGGGCTGGGGTTGTAGCTCAGTGGTAGAGCACTTGCCTAGTATGTGTGAGGTATGTATGGGTTTGATTCTCAGCACTATTCTCAGCACTGAGAGAATATATATATTCTATATATTCAGCACTATATATATATGTTTATATATATTCTCAGCACTATATATATATGTATATTTATAAATATACATATGTATAAATAGTCCATCAACAACTAAAAAAATTTTTTTTAAAGGATTAATAATCTAAACCAGTTTTGAAAGGAGCTATATCATCTATTTGATAACTATACAGAAACAGTGTGTAAATCTACATTTTTTTGTTGTTGTAGGTGGACACAATGCCTTTATTTTATTAATTTATATGTGGTGCTGAGGATCAAACCCAGGGCCTCACACATACTAGGTAAGCACTCCACTGCTGAGCCACAACACCAGCCCCAACTTCATAAATATAAAAATGTCTGATTACACAGGCATGCACATACACACAAAGAGTCAAAAGCCAAACCCAAAAAAATATTTGGAATTAACAACAGACTAAAGGAATTAGTTATTAAATTGGAAAAGAAATTCTATAAACCAATAAAAAGTAAGTTAGTATATGAACAGATATTTGATAGAAAAGAAAATGCAAAGGAACATAAACATATAAAAATACATTCAACTTTACTTATAATGAAAAAAAGGCAACTACACTGACAGACTGTTTTCTCATCTATCAGACTGGTACTGAGTTTGATAACACATTCTATGGACAAGTATATGGTGAAATGGCACTTCCATACACTGACGGTGGGGAAAATATTGGTACAATCTCTCTAAAGCTACATGAGGAATTCCTCAAAATTATAAACACATGCCCTTTCATCCAGCAGTTCTACTTCAAGTAGTTGACCCTAGAAACATACTTCATATATGCTATAAATTAAACATATACAACCCTTTTATTATAGCATTAATTTATGTAGTAGAAGAAATTTGAGAAAACTGTATGTCCTTGAGCAGAAATCTTGCTAAATCAATTGTAATACATCCATACGATGTCATCAGTACCAATAAGGAAGCACTTGGAAGGAGTTCCAGAATGTAATAACACACACACACACACACACACACACACACAGGAAAGAACAAGCAGTTAAGATCAGTAAGATGTGTGGTAAGACCAAGACACACACACATACACAAAAACACACACACACACACATATTTTTGCTTGTATATGGATTATGCATGTATTTGGAAGAATATAAGAAAAGAGGTCAACTGAATAAAGAATATATGTGTGTTTTTATATGTGTAGACTGTTTCTCAAAGAATACATAAGAAACTGGTAAGAAGAGGTAAGCAGCATGGGAGGAAATAGTGAGGATATAAATATCTCTAAAATTTTAAAACAATAAATTAGTATCCATTTATCAAGATAAAATCAACTGATATTTATAGTGACCAAATTTTTACAATTACTTACTAAAAGTAAATGGAAGCCAAAACAATATAAACTGCAAATATAGAACATAAGCTTCTATATGAAAGAAAAGTTGAACTTGAAATTTAGCAAGGAAAGTTTTGGCTACTGTTAGAGGTTAAAAATAAACTGAGACAATGTCGAATATTTCTAATCTATCACTTCGATAGCGATGAATAAATAATAGCATGGCTTGTAACTGTTATTCAAACAGTGGCCTTTATTAAGTTAAGAAAAGGGGGCAAATGTTAGTTTTCGTATTTATTCCAGAATTTGCATCCTTCTAATAATATGATAAAAGAGGAAAAAAATTCTATCTTTCCTTGAAATAGGTACATTATATGTTAATTTTAGCAGCATGTTTTTCTATTCAAAACTGTCATCTTATTAATCATGCAAATGGTCCATGTGCTGTTCAGATTCACTATAGTTCCAATCAAAGAAAGAAGAGGTAGAAGAAATGTCTGGTCAAACAGTACGGCAACTCACAAATACTTTTTAGAGAGAACATGATAATACTACTGAAACAAAAGAGAATACTACTGAAAGATATTAATAGTGTTTACTTATAAAAATTAAAGACAATATGCAGAGCTGTTTTAGCACTCTACCTATTGTAACAACAGTTCCATTTACTTGTATATAGATTATGCATGTATTTGGAAGAATATAAGAATATATGTTTTTCAAACTTTTATGCAAAAACATAATCAGAGAAATGAGAAAAAAACCTTTGACAACATGTAAGTATATTAGTGGCAGGAATGAGGAGGTATGTCAGAAGTAGACTTCTGAACTCTGAATGCCTGAACCTTACCTTCTTCTGAAGAACATTAACCTTCCGCTCCTTCACATCCAGCATGTCCTTGAGGTCATGTATCTCTCCAGCTTGTGTCCCTTTCTCTTCAGCCATGTCCTGAATTTGTTTTGTCTTTTTATTCAGCATGGTTTCCTTTTCTTCCAAACGCAATCGGAGAGCATCCACCTAAGAATACACAATTTTTACAAGTTATTAACCAAAAAGAACTCTTTTTGAATAGCTATATTATAGGTTATAAAAAGATTGAGTTTTATTATTTCTGTATAATCTACAACTATGTTTTTCAAACTTTACATACATCAGAGTCACCTCACTGATTAAAACAGATTGCCAGGTACACCCACCAAGGTTTCAGGGTGGAAGTTGGAAATTAGCACATAGACAAGTTTCTAAGTGCTATTACATTTCCTTAGGAAATCTAAAATTAGAAAGGAAACCAAAAGAATCACCAGATAACAAAATCTACCCATAAGTTATGATGCTTTTAGGATAGCATCATGTGTGCTTGTACATCTACACAAAGCAAAAACAAAGGTCTGTTTTTCAGACACCAATAACTAAGGTAAAGTCTGACAGAGTTACCTCTATCCTTGAAGTTTAATAGCTGCCATTAGATATAACTTATTTATTGAGAAATCTAGTGATAATAATATTTATTTTAAAATCCATTTAAAGCAAATTTCATTAAGCTTTTAATATCCCATATATATTCACACACCAATTTTTTTGTTTGTTTTTTGTTTTTCCATCAAGGATTAAAACTTCAACAGGTATTTAATTGCAGAAAAACAGGAAGGTAGATTTCTTTCAGCTAGGAGAGTGGTATTTGGAGAAAATACGAGTCGTATTTACAAGCCATTTTTAATCTCCTAATAGCTATATTAAAAAGGTTAAAAAGATAAAATTTTAATAACATTTTATCTAATATTTCTACAACACTGTCATTTCAAAATGAATCTGTATTAAAAACTATTCATGAGGGATCTTACATTCTTTTCTTATATTAAGTCTTCAAAGTCCAATGTATATTTAACCTTTACATTACACCTCACTAGTCACTGCAAATCTTAAAGAGCAAGTTTGCTTCTGTAAAACATCTCATCTTTAACGTGCCCAATATTACTTTTACCGTGCTATACTTAGTTACTGCGTGTGTAGTAACCCATAAAGAAAAAGCAAGTAATATGAGTAATTATTCTTATTTAGAATATATTGAAGCTCTCAGGAAATATCTAATATTGTATTTAAACTACAAGGCATCTGAGATATAGTACTGAGATATAGCATGATATCTATATCATGTTCATAACTGTTCAGAAGTGTTATGAAAATTTTCTAGGTGACTAGTCTCAAGTACTTACAGATTATGTTGGACTATCCTAGAAAGAAAAAACATGCAGATAAACCACACTACATTATAAATGTAGTTGCTAAACTACATTATACAAGAATTTCTATGCCACTAGTCTCACCAAGCCAGAAGTTGGGGAGGATCTTTTTAGTTCTCATTTATAACTTTGCATCAAAGGTTTTACCTTGGGCATTCAATAAATACTCTTTCAGCTTTAATTTACCTCTACTTTACTTTAATAAAAGACATATAGTTAACTTTATTATAGTATGGAAAGACACCACTAACAATTTTCTAATTTTGATAATCTTTTTTCTGACTCACAAACACATGCATATGGTCATATATATGCTTTTCCACCATATACACAACAGATTAAAAATCTTCAGAGTTCTATCCTTAGGCACTGTATTTTCTTCCCTTTTGTTCTTCTTGCAGACAATTCTACACTGTCCTATGGCACTTTAAAAAACTGGGACTTAAAAGCGAGAAAGAACAATGGCACACATCTATAATCCCAGAGACTCAGGAGATTGAGACAATAAGATCGCAGATTCATGGCCAGCTTGAGGCCTAACAGCTTAGCAAGATCCTGTCTCAAAGTAAAACTAAAAATTTAAGAAAAGGGTTCTGGATGTTGCTCAGGGGTAAAATACTCCTGGGTTAAATCCCTGAGGGAAGAGGGGTAGCACACAAGCTGGGACATAGATCTAAGAGAAGGTAGCAAGCGCAAGATCTCAAAGCTACCAATAAGTATTTACAGCAGGAATTGTGGTCAACTGGGCTATCTCTAGATCCTCCACTCTCAACTAATTCTATAATATACCCCCTGCCAGGGAATTTAGAGCATAGTATTCCAGGCCCTCCATGATGTAGGGGTCCCATCTGACCACCACTGCCTTATCTTTGTACTACACCTCCTCACTCCATTTGTAGCAATTCCTTGCTCTAGCGCCATACCTGTTCTCTGAATATATGCCATGCTTCTTATTTTACTTCTCATTCTTCACATTTTGTTCTCTCTCACAGTTCTAGAGGATAGAAATCTGACATCAAGGTTTCAGCAGGGCCATAATCTTAAGCCTGCCACCTTCTCTTATCTAAGTCTCATTTTTCTTAGGCCATCTGAGAGCTCTAAGGATAACTCTTTGTCTCTTCCTATCTTCTGTTGGCTCCTGGCAATCCTGGACCTGTAAATCCATCTGCAAAGACCCTAGCCAAATATGGGCACACTCAGATTTGGGTAGACATGAATCAATGGAGGTACTATTATCCTATTATCCACTATCCCTATTACTACAAAATGCTCTAAAATGCTAAACTTACTTTTAAATTAATAGTTGAGAACATATACAAACTGACACACAGACACAAAATCATTGAATGCTGAAAGTTAGACCAGAAATCCAAAATGGTTTGCTTACAAATAAGTTATGCCTGCCATCCTGCTTATTCCTTTACTTATTGCTATGTCCTGAAAGACATGGTTTTGAAGAAGCCTCAGAGGACAGAAAACAAGACAGGGCAACACAAAGGAAGGTTAGAACAAAAAAACAAAATTACAAGCCTTCACTGGGCAACTGCCCTGCTTTTGGATGATCCTCAAGCATCTCGGTACTCTCAACACTCCTTTATAGCACCCACTCTAAACACCCCCCTTTGGTTTCAGGACTCCTTGACACTCTTAGAAATTACACAATAGTACATGCCTGTAATCCCAGTGAATCGGGAGGCTGAGTCAGGACTATGGCAAGTTGGAGGCCAGCCTCAGCAATTTAATGAGACCCTATCTCAAAATTTAAAAGTTCAATGGTAAAGTATCCCTGGGGTCAATTTCCAGTCCAAAAAAAAAAAAAAAAAATATATTGAAGACCCAAAGATCTTTTGTTTATATAAGTAATACTTTTTTTAATATTTATTTTTTAGTTGTAGTTAGACACAATATGTTTATAGTATTTATATGTGGTGCTGAGGATCGAACCCACGGCCTCACACATGCTAAGCGAGTGCTCTACCCCTAAGCCACAACCCCAGCCCCTCTGAGTTATACTTATCAATATTTATAATATTCAAATTTAAAATTAGTTTTCAAATTATTTATTAATTTAAAATGAGTCCATTATATAAGTTAAAATAACACATTAAATTATGGGGGGGGCCACTATATTCACAAAAAATATGGTTAAAAAAAGCATGACTATTTTCAATTTTTGCAAATATATTTAGTGTTTGGGGGAGGGGATACCTAAGACTAAATGTAGTTTTTATATCATCTAACAAAACTTAAACAGACCCAAAAGAACTAAACTATTTCAAAGTAATTTATTCACATCACATAATGAAGTTCAATATTATTTATAAGAATACATGAATGCCTAGCACCCAATCCACAATTACCTGACTTGCAAACACACTGGAATATACAACTCATAATGAGAAGAAAAGTCAATCAGTGAAAATTGATCCAGAAATAACATAGAGGATAGTTTGATGTTACTAACTTGGAATCTAAAAAAGCTGAACTCACAGAAACAAAGAGTCAAATGGTGGTCACCAAGAGAAAAAGACGGGAGTAGGGAGAGGAAATAGGGAGATATTAATCATAGGGTACAAATTTCAGTCATAAGGATGAAAATTTTCTAGGGATCTAATGCACACCACGATGATTACAGTCAATAATACTGTATTACATATTTGAAATTTATTTAAATATTATCACAAGGGAAAAAAGCTTGCTATGTGAGGTGACAGATGTGTTAACTAACTTGATTGTAGTAATTATTTTACAATATATACATTGATTAAAGCATCACACTTTATGCCTTAAATAAAGTTGTATTTGTGGAATATGTCTCAAGAAAGATGGGAGAGAGAAATTAGAAGGACTTATAATTTTAAAAACCCAAATCAACTAAAGATAAAACGTCAATGTTTGAGGTGAAAAATATACTGGGTGAAATTAATGACAGATATAAGACATTACAGAAGAAAATTTTAATAATTTTTCTTTTTTTAATTAAAATGTTTTTATTTTACTTTTTTTAATTTATTTATTATTTATATATGACAAAGAATGCCTTACAATTCTTATTACACATACAGAGCACAATTTTTCATATCTCTGGGTGTATTCACAGTATATTCACACCAATTCATGTCTTCATACCTGTACTTTGGATAATAATGATCATCACATTCCACCATCATTTCTAACCCCATGTCCCCTCCCTTCCCCTCCAACTCCTCTGCCCTATCTAGAGTTTTGTCTATTCCTCCCATGCTCCCTCTCCCTATCCAACTATGAATCAGCCTCCTTATATCAAAGAAAACATTCGGCATTTGTTTTTTGGGATTGGCTAACTTCACTTAGCAATATCTTCTCTAACTCCATCCATTCAGCTGCAAATGCCATGATTTTATTCTCTTTTAATGCTGGGTAATATTCCATTGTGTATATATGCCACTTTTTTTAATCCATTCATCTATTGAAGGGCATATAGGTTGGTTCCACAGTTTAGCTATTGTGAATTGTGCTGCTGTAAACATTGATGTGGCTGTGTCCCTGTAGTATGTTGTTTTTAAGTCCTTTGGGTATAGACTGAGGAGAGGGATAGCTGGGTCAAATGGGTTCCATTCCCAGATTTCCAAGGAATCTCCATACTGTTTTCCATATTGGCTGCACCAATCTGCAGTCCCACAAGCAGTGTATGAGTGTACCTTTTTCCCCCACATCCTCACCAACACTTATTGTTGTCTGTATGCATAATAGCTATCATTCTGACTGAAGTGAGATGAAATCTTAGAGTGGTTTCTTCTCAGCAAAAGAAATAATCTGTGAGGTGAACAAAGAGCCTACATCTTGAGAACAAATCTTTACCCCTCACATATCAGATAAAGCACTAATCTGGGTATATAAAGGGTATACAAAAAAACTCAAAAAGCTAAACACCAAAAAAAACCAAATAACCCCATCAATAAATGGGCCATGAAGAGACACATCTCAGAAGATGATGCACAATCAATCAATACCTGAAAAAAATGTTCATCATCACTAGCAATTAGAGAAATGCAAATTAATAATTTTTCTTTACTTCTCCACAAAATAAAGTAAAGAAAGAACAAAGTAGACTAACCTTGCAAAATAGCAACACTTATTATAAAGCTATTTAAAATAATAAAGAAATTAGGAATGAGAATAAACAAATCATTGCAACAGAGTCCAAAATGTAACTCACACCTAAAGCAAAAATTTTGAACCAAGTATGTTCAATAGCACTTATTTTCTAATATGCCATAAGACAAACCACGGGTGGGGAAAAAATTTACAAATCATAAATTTCATTTAAAAAAAATTTTATCCATAATATATGAAAAGATCTCAAAACTAAAGAATATAAACTTTCTTTTTAATTGAGAAAAATATAAACAGGCTCTTCACTATAGAAGATAAAATGGAAAGTGAGCACTTGAGATACTACCAAACATTATTAAAATGGCCAAAATGTAGGCTGAATGCAGGAAGATCAGAGCCAGCCTCAGCAACTTAATGAGGCCCTGAGTAATTTAGGGAGACTCTATCTTAAAATAAAAAATAAAAAGTGCTGGGGATATGACTCAGCACTTAAGTGCCCCTGGGTTCAATCCCCATTACCAAGAAAAAAGAAAGAAAAAGGTCAAAATGTAGAAGATTTACCTTAACTACAACTGATAAATATGTAGAAAATCTGTACACTGGCAACAGAAATGTAAAATGGAACAATTACTTTGTAAAACAGTTTGGAAGTTTCTTAAAAAGTTAAACATCCATATATATACCACATGATCCAATCATTTTACTCCTACTGAGTAAATAAAAGCATATGTCCACATAAAGACTTTTACATAAATGTTTATAACAGCTTAATTTGGCAATAGCCAAAAATTGGAAAGAACTCAAATGTCCACCAACAGGTGAACAGATGAGCACATTCTCATATATCCATACAACTGAACACAACTCAGGAATAAAAGGAATGCATTGTTCACATCCTGTATAACATAGATAAATCTCAAAATGAAGTACAGACATACTCCATAACATGGATTACTCAGAAAATAATCGAGAGATGGGAAAAAGCCAAACAAAAAGCCTACATGCTATTTGCATTAATATGTATGTAAACTTCTGAAAAATGTAAACTATTAACAGTAGTGAAAATCAAAGGTTGCCTAAAATTTTCAGGTGGGGAGATAATGAGTAAATGGAGAAGGATAAGAGTAAGTCAGTAGGAAGGGATTACAAGCGGTATAAGAAAATCTGGGGGAGTAATGTAGAATATTCATTACCTTGACTATAGTGTTGGTTCCACAGAACATATGTCAAAATTTACCAAAATTGTTCTTAGACTTCTCAATCTCCATTACTGTGAGAAAATAATTGTTGTTCTTTATAAATAACCCAATCTATGGTATTTGTTATAGTAGCACATAGAGATGAAAACAGATACCAAGACAGAGGGGGACAGTATAATCAGAAGGGAAAAAAAAACAAAAAAAAAAACAGAATATTCAACAAATCATTTTGAGATAACTGGTTATCCATACTGGTGAAAGGGAAAAGATTCTTAACTTATACAATACACAAAAATGAATTCTAGGCAAATTAAAGACCTACACATGAGATGCATATCTTTACAACTCTTAGAAAGAAATAGAGGAAAATAGTTTTAAGTCACTGAGATGTAGGAGGGTTTTGTTTTTAAATGCAAAAGATAAATCATAAAGAAAAATACTAAATATTAAATTCAACTGTTAAAGTTTAAAACATCTGCACCTTATAATGACATTTAAAGTATTTAATATTTTATCTGTATTTTATATGCCTATTGTATTTCTTAGTAAGAATACAGTAAGGTAACCAGAGGCTTATTTATATTTGCTTTAAAAATGTGGAGTATTTTGTGAACTGGTCAAAGTTAAATATGACTCAATTTCCAACTTTGATTTTCAAAGTTTATGATCATTTACAGTCACTCCAAAAAATTTAAAACTTAGGTATAAATCTAACAAAACATGTGCAGGATCTATAATGCTAAAAACCACAAAATGCTAGTAGAAGAAATCAAAGGGATCTAAGTAAGTCCTTCCCTTGAATACTATATGAAATGTAAAGTTAAAGTTAATAATACACATCAAGCCAGTCAGCCGACTTAATATTTTTCTCATGGACAAGGAATAAGAAAGTTGATTTATTAGTGATCTAAAAATGTAGTATACTGACAAACAGCAGAATTACAGTAAATCAAGACTAGTGAATCCAAAAGATGTTACACTAAAAATTTCCTGTTTTGGTAGCTGAATTCAGGCACACAAGCACAAGGATTAAAATTCAATGAAAAAGAAAGATGAATGACATGATGACCACCGAGTCCTGTAATGGTCCCTTTCTGAGACACAAGATGTCAAAGTAAATTTCCTTCTGCTTTCTGTCATCTACCTATTAAAAATCAGGAACTCTTCCCTATCCAAAAACAAACAGTCCAAAAAATAAATATTTGAACAGACACAATACTGCATTCCAAAGTAAATGAAGCTACCACTGAGCAAAGACCTGTGCAAAATATGAAATTCAACAATGAAGCTGCTTTATATATGCACAGAACTCACTGACCCTTACCCACCTGGCATTCGGGCAAAGCTCAAGCCAGCCTGCATGCTTACTAATCATATTTGACAGTATCAGATTTGGTTCCTCTTAACCACATCCATTATAGGGCATCAGTACTGTGAGTAAAGAGGGTGCTTACTTAATCTGCTGACCCTTCTACACAGTTAAAAAGGTCAAAGACTTAGAAAAGTACATGTCATAAATTTTTAAAATAAATCACATACTTAATCATTTGCATCTAATGTCTTTTTTTAACTTACATATCATATACTATGTATTCCTCCTCTAAAATGTCTAACCAATAACCACAAGCAAAATACAAATCAACTCATCTAAAAAAAATAATCATATTTTACTCAAAATCTCCTAATATGCTATAACCTTCTTACTATAAAGGCAAAAGGCCCAGACATTTAAATCTTAGAGAAGTCTTAACTGCCTAATTTACTTATCTCCCAGTTATTCCAAGTATTAATTTCACAAAACTAAAAGGCTTTCCATCTTTAGATGAGGGATAACATAACAGGAAAATATCCCTCATCGCTTCTACACATTTCTCATTTCAATATTACCAATAGGACAATTACCATAGGACAGTATTTGTGAGACCCTATAATGAATGCTGTTTCTTTATTAAAAGTATCTAGATAGTAAAGCTGCACTTTTACTGACTCAGTTAAATGGCCTGAAAATGTGCCAGAGTTAAATAGTCATAAATATCTGCATGCCATTTTGAGGGAATGTCAAGTATGAAACCCATAGGAATTGGTGACTGAAAACGTCCAAGAATGAGAACTCTTGTGATAAATGAACGTAAACCTATAGTGTAAGAGTGCTGGAAATGCAGGATTTGATACAAAAAATAGTTCATATCATAAATATTAGACACATAAATTGCCCAAGTCCATGCCTCAATTACTAAATAATCATTTCTTTACTAAGTATTCAATTCAAATCACCTCTATACACTTTTTCTTGTTCTGCTTTTTCATGCAATGCAGAATTTAAATGTGCTGGTCTAGAAATTTGAGATAAAAACAACCACAAAAACCACTTTGCTACTACTAGATTAATTGCTCTGAATTCTACACTGATCTTTTGGTTTGGAGTGAACTAAATTTGTAGTGTAGTCCATATTTTGTAAACCACACACAAAAAAAAACACACATTCAGGAAAACCCCTCAAAGATTAGCAGGACACACAGTCATCACCCTAACACCACTCCTGGCAGGAGCAATAAGACCTTGTTTATTCACATCAACTGAGCTGGAAGAACACCATCCACAGTTTGCCAAGCATCAAGGCCAGTGGTAAATGGGTTATGCCAATTTCAATAAAAAAGAGGTTTTTCTCTACAAGGTTTTCTCCACCAATGGAAATCAACAGAAAAAATGTCTACCCAGCTATTTTGGCATCTCACTTCTGATCCTAAAACTATTAATTACCTTAACCTTGCTTTATTTTACATCAGTAAATAGATCTACCTAAATGCACAGTAGTAGCAGTAATTTATTAAAAATGAAAAAATAGCTTGTTTCCTATAATTCTTTTGTTGGCTTTGCCAATATGACCTTTCCATCTCTGTGAATGAACCTTTTCAGGTTCTTCATTCACTATGCTGTCATTTCCTCTTTTTACATATTATTGTATACAACTTCCTCTGGAGAAACTAACTTTTAACCACCTTTTCCATAATGGCAGTTTCCAAATGTTTATTCCTATCTCCAACACCCCCAAACAGTTCTAAAATTCTGAGATTCTAGTGATATTTTCTATTTAAGCTAATTTTTCCTTTGAAAATTAAGTTGAGAATATTTAAGTTAGATTTTTTATATTTTAGGACCTTGTGTTAGCTTTTTGCTGTGAAAAAATACATGAGAAAAATAAAGGAAGAAAGATTTACTTTGGATCACAGTTTCAGAGATTTCAGTCCTTGGTCAGCTGGCTGTTGCACTGAGAGGGATCTATGGGGAGGCAGAGCCTGATGGCAGAGAGAGCATGTAAAGCAGGGCTGCTCACCTCATAATGCCAAAAAAAAAAAAAAAAGAAAAAGAGGAAGGAAGAAGCCTGAGACAAGGTCCTAAGTGTGTGCCACCAAGGACCCACTCCCTTCAACTAGGTCCATCTGGTACGTTTTCTACCATCTTCCAATAGTCTATGACAACATCAATGAACTAATACATCCATGAGGTTACAGTCCACATGATCCCATCACTTCTCCCCAAAAGACCTATCTCTGAACACTGCTGGATTGGGGACCAAGCTTCTAACACATGAGCCTTTGGGGGATATTCCAGATTCAAACCATAACAGACTTTTTTTTTTAAGGACATTAAATGTGGTCAAACATTAATGTATATTAAATCTGAGTGGTATTAAAATATTTCATGCATTTTTCCTGTATCCTACAGTATTTCATCAATTTTTTAAACAGTAACATTATGTTATTTAAACTCCTAATATTAAGGCTACATACGTAATTCAGGTAAGGTGCCTACGTAGCATGACATGTCCTAGGTTTGATCCCCAGTAAAACACACACACACACACACACACACACACACACACATACACCTCCTAACTTTAAAGTTAAGGAAATCTAGGCCCAAACTAAGTCATTTGCCCAAGACAACTAAGTATAATTTCCTACCGCTATATTTCTCATTGTTATCACCTAGAAAGGGAGCAAAATGAAGGGCACTGGGCCATGGAATTGACATCATAAAGAGTATACAAGTAAACCTTTTAAAAAGGCTATTTCTACAAACTACATCAAGCTCTATTTGAATGAAGCCTCATACATGACAAAAATATGACTGGCTCAGAGAAACATCAAAAAAAGCAACTGTATAGAGTCCATCTTCTACTCCTGATAACACAATACTCAGACTGGGTACATTACAAGTTGAAAAGAGGTTTGTCTGGGTTCAGGGTTCTGGTCCAGTGTTGCAGGGCTGCATCTGATTAGCCTTTTTGGTGTCAGAATCCCAAGGTGGCAGAGGCATCACATGGTGAGCTCATGTGTATATGTCCTCTGGTTTTTCTCCCTCTTATAAGCCACAAGGATTCAATCACAGGGGTTCCATGCTGATGATCTGATCTAACTCCAATCACCTCCTGAAGGCCCCACATCAAAATACTATAGTCAGATTAAGTTTCTATCTTCCTAATATTTTACAATGGGGATTAAACTCCAAAATGCCTTTCAAGAGGAAGAAACTATATTCAAATCATAGCAGCAAGGGTAGAGATGCACCATTCCACAGTATACTGTTTGTTTATACTTTATTTTTTTTTAAAAAAAGCAAGCTATAATTTTTCAATTTATAATCTAAAAGAGTAATGTTAATATGTCTTTTCCACTCACTTTTCCTTGAAATTCCTTATCAAAGAAGTGATGACTATACAACGCATACAGCATTAATAATAAAATTGTGGGGTTATTTTATTTTGTTTTGTTTTGTTTTTGAACAAACAGGGGATTGAACTCAGAGGCACTCAACCACTGAGCCACATCCCCAGCCCTATTTTGTATTTTATTTAGAGACAGGGTCTCTCTGAATTGCTTAGGGTCTCACTGGCTTGCTTTGAACTCAAGATCCTCCTGCCTCAGGATCTAAAGCTTTTGGGATTACAGGCGTGCACCACCACACCTGGCCAAAAATGTTATCTTTGCTTCTTCAAACCTGATAGGCAGAGTGGCCAGCCAGTCTGGTTCTTCTACCTTGATCCCTCTCTAAGCAAACATGTATGTAACACTTCTTCATTCTGGTATCAGACTAAGATCACTAAGCCTTACAGGTCTATGTAAAAGCCCTGAGAATACTAGCATTGACAGGACCATTAAAAGACCCAGTTCAATCTCTCACCCAAAACCTGAAGTACCTGTACAAGACATCTCTAATACTTAAACACTAGCAGTAATGATCAGATGTACACTTCGTGAGGCTGCCCACATTCTACTTTATAACAGGTATAATACAAAATAATCTCTTATCTTGAAGTAGAAAATAAAATGTTTTTCTATAGTTTTACCCACTAGTCCAAGTTCAACCCATTAGGACTCTCTCTTCTCCTTAACAGCCATTCAAATAACATGAGACTATCATTTTATCCCAAGAGTATTTCTGTTGCAAGCTACTATTTAACTGTTCCTTAACATGCCATGATTTTGGACTCTGCATTGAAACATGATTAAATATGTCAATGTCTATCATTGTACCCAGAACTCAGTATTTTATGTGTGATCTGATCACTTCCTTCTTATTCCAGACACTTTTAAAACAATATAAGATTTCAATAAGTTTTTTTTGTTTTTTAGAGGGAAAGAGGGAGCAATGGCAGCCACCATACAGACTTTCGGGGTTATTTAAGTAGAATGTCCTGTATGCACACATGCATACATTTTGCAAGGGAGGAATGGTACATAAATATTTTTACATTCAGATATTAAATTAATCCTACTAGATTTAGTCAATAATTCAGCTCTATAGATCTTTCAGAATGCTGAAATTCTCATGTAACATGCATGTTACCATCTCATTTTTTCCTACCCAATTCATTAATTAAGATATTAAATAAGAAAGAGTCACATTTAGAGAGGTACTAGATTCTATCAGGAATTTACATGTAGGCTAACATATCATTAAATACAATTTCTGGAAAAGTCATTTTTCAGAGAAGTGAGAGAGGTTTGTTTTGTTTTGTATTTATTTGATTGATTGGTTGCTTGGTACTGGGTATTGAACCCAGGAATACTCTAACACTGAGCTACATACCCAATCTTTTCTCTTTTATTCTGAGACAGGCTGGCCTCAAACTTGGAATCCTCATGTCTCAGCCTTTCAAGTACTGGTACAGGCATATACCACTGTACCCGGCTTCATTTTTCAAATGTGAAGAAACCTAATTATAAGCTAATCCATCCATACACTGCCCTGACAGTGCCTCCATCAAGTACAGATTTACTATATCTTCCATATTCTTCTGATCTTCCAGTCTAGAAATCCTATCAAAGAAGAACATAAAGTTAGTTTGAGATTATCTAGCTTTAATTGTTGGCTCTGAATGATCACTTCTACTTCAAGGACCTCACAAACCTTCCCTCTAATATTCCATTCTAATGTTGGATTTTGGGAAAAGATTAGGCTATGCAGAGATGTGGCAATCTTCTCTTCCCTTTTTGAAACTCAAAATGACATCAGCTCAAATCCACTCTCAGAAAACACTCTCATCTTCGTGATTCATCAATGATCATCAATATCAGATCATTAATTTTACTTGCCTCTGGATTTTAACTGTCCTAGCTAAAAGACAATCTTACAGTATTTCTCAAATTGGGGAACTTGTTAAAATGAAGGCTCTGATTCAGGAAATCTGAAGTGAGGATCAAGATTCTGCCTTGCAAGAAGCTCTTAGCTCTGGGCACTTTGAGTAGCAAGGCAATAGATCTCTTTAATGCTTCCTTACAGTTTCTCTTTTCACACAGTTGGGCTTCATTTCATTTCATTTTGCTCCTGTCTAAATTTATATTCTACTCTATCGAGTCCTTCTTCTTGACAGGGTAGCTAGAAACAATCTAGATATGAAATTTTGCCTGTTCTATCATCTACCAACAACCAGACACAAAAGATAAGCTCTTCCTTTTATGCTCTTTCTCTGAAATTCATCATCTTTTTTGAATACACTTCAATTGATTTGGGGGTTTTGGCCTTAATGGCACTATCTCTGTAATGTCTGTACAAATATTTAGAGTGCCATTTGATTTTTTCTACTTATTAAATTAATGTTATTTTGTCTATTATTCTTTCTTGTATCTCACTCTTTCCTTCTGGAAACAGTTTGTTTTTTTCTTCTTCTTTCCAGTTCTGGGGATTGAGCTCAGGGGCAACCCCCACCTTATTTTTTTTTTTTTTTTAAGACAGGTCACATTAAATTACTTAGGGCCTCGCTAAGTTGCTGAGGCTGGGCTCAAACTGGGATTATACACATGCACCAACGTACCCAGCTTGCTTCTTCCTTCAGTACAGCAGTTCCTCATACAGGGATCCATAGGTACCAAACTGCTCAGTTTGTTAGTCTGGAAAATTTATTTTACTTTTCACTGAAGAATGACAGCTATTTGGATCCACAATTCTGAGTTGCCAATGATTTTCTTTAAACTTTGAAGATTCTACTCTACTGTATTCTCACAACTATTATTGCTAATGAACAATCTGATGTTGTCTAACTGTCAATCCTTTGTAGGAAATGCTATCCAGGGTTTCATGATGATACATGTAGGCATAAATAGCTTCCTGCTCAGGCATAATTTGTTCCTATCTAAATTGAAGAAAGCATTCCTGTATTAAGTTAAATTTTTTTTCTATTTCTATATGTGTGTGTGTGTGTATATATATATATCACATTTTATTTATTTATATGTGTGTGTATATATATATGTGTGTATATATACTAATAAGTTGCCCAAGGTGGTCTCAACCTGCCATTCTCCTGCCTTAGCCTCCCTAGTTGGTAGCTGGGATTACCGGTGTATACCACCACATTTAGCTAAATTGAAAAATTACTTATAATTGTCTTTTAAGGTTGCCTCCTGAAAGTCTCAGGTTCAATTCCCTAGCATCACCCCCCCCCAAAAAAAAAAAAGAATGAAAACTAAAATTGCCTTTTATTCTCTCCTTCTGAAACTCCCATAGATATAAAATGGCCTTTATTCCCATGGAATTTTCTTTTTAAATGTCTACCTTTTTATCCTTCCCTATTGTTCTCTAGATAATATCTCACCAGTTTTAAGTTCCAATTCACTAACTTCCCTGCAGCACTCTCTAATCTATAATATACTAAACTATTACACTAAGTTTTCAACTTTAGTTACAACATATTTCACATTTAAAATCCTGTTTTGGTCTTTCAAAATATGCTTATATTATTTATAGTGTTTTGTTCTTTGATCATGTTTTAAATCCTTCCCTCATGTCATGATAATTTAATATTTTCTGATTACCACTATGTTCATATATTAACTCATCATAAAACTATGAGTAGCTCTATAATTATTTTTACGGAAGAAAAAATTGGGACATCAAATGTCTAAACTTTGAATGAAAATAAGATGCAAAGCCAAAATTTAAAGACACTATATGAAACAGTGAGAGCTTCCTTTGCTACACTGCATCATCTTTTACTCTCAACAATCTTGAAACAACATCCCAACAAGGTATATGTGATCATCCTTTCTGAAGAGTGCTGCCACACTCACTAGTCAACCTTTAATTGTAATAATTTATTTTATAGTCTCATTCTATTATCCAGTGTTCATAAGGGTCTAATCACTCTATCTGCTCTTACCTCTGACAGGGTAGATTACACTCCACAGGTGATTAAGTAATTTGGAGCTGTAAATTGATTCTAAGCAGGGCTTTACCTGTGAGAATATGTGTGCACCATGTTCAAAGCACATCCCTCAAGAGCAATTCAAACTCAAACATACATGAAGAGAGATCTTTTTACCCTGAAGTCCAGGAAGAAAAAGTACTAAATTCCTCTTATCCTCAATTCATGTAAAGGTTACCACTGAGCCATGCAATTCTACTCTAATTTTATTATTATATTTCCATTTTATGTTCAATGCCCTTACTCCTTCAATATGCAGTTATTCTAGAGTGTTTAATGTTCTTGTATATTACGCATCTTGGAAATACACAAGGTGTTCTTGGACAGGGGGTGCCAGGGATTAAACCCAGAGGTGCTCAGCCACTGAGCCACATCCCCATCCCTATTTTGTATTTTATTTAGAGACAGGGTCTCACTAAGTTGCTTAGGGCCTCGCTAAATTGTTGAGGCTGGCTTGGAACTAGCAATTCTCCTGCCTCAGCCTCCCAAGCCACTAGGATTACAGGTGTGCACCACTGCTACAAGGTGATTTTTATATATGTGCATTTTCATTTATATTAATGATATATACCTCATCCTGTTTCTTACTTTTAAAAAATATCATCAAGGGCTGGGGTTATGGCTTAGTGGTAGAGTGCTCGCCTAGCATGCATTAGGCACTGGGTTGGATCCTCAGCACCACATAAATGTAAAATAAAGATAGATAGATAGATAGATAGATAGATAGATAGATAGATAGATAGATAGATATACACAAAATATCATCAACAGTCCAAATAAATACATTTTGGGGACATTGTTTTCTGATTTTTACATAGTATTCCATGTTATACATCTATTATATTTTTTATCTAACGCCCTAGTGATAAACACTTAGGCTGCTTTCAATTCCCTGATCCCCTAAACCATGCTGTAGTGAACATCCTTACAACCATGCATCAGTGGGAAAGTTTCTCTAGAAAAACTATTGTGGAATAGGATTATTGAGTACAACTATGCTACTTATGTTCTTGTTTCCTGAAATCCTCACAAGCACTGGAAGTTATCTCATTTTCTAATTTTTATCAATATGAGGAATGGAATGTAGTATTTCATTGTCTTTAAAATCTGCATTTTTGTTTATTCATTAGATTGAAGATGTCATGGTATATTTGTTAACCCTTAGGTTTTGTTCTCTGTTAACTGCCTATTCGAACACATTTCCTTCTCCACCTCCCTATTATTCCTTATTATATTGGGAAGCACTAAAAATTTTTCTCTCCATCAGCCACCCATTTGTGGACTTTGCCAATGGTGTTCCTTCTTGAACAAAAATTGTTAAATTTGAGGGAATCATTTAAGATATCCTATCCAAGATAGACCTATCTAACATTTTCACTTATTAGCTTTGTAGTATTTTCTCTTTCATATTGAGGCATTAATAAATGTAGAATTCACTGTTTTTCTGGCATGAAGTAGATGGCCTACTTTATTCTTCATATGGTATGTCAGCTTTTCAACACTTACTTCACACTAGATAATAATATTCCCTCCATATAAATGTTTCTCATTTCACAATCTCTTCTTTCACTAGTCTACCTGCCCTATCCTATGCCATTACCACTTTGTTCTACAGTGTTGCTTGATATTTTAATAGGAATTGCAAAATACACACACACACACATACACACACACACTTAGGGAGAACTAATATACTTGCAGTATTATACTATATCTTTTAACATGATATATCTTTCAATTTATGTATTTTTCCTTATATACTATAGATTCTTGGGCTTCCTTGCTTTTTACTACCTTTGAGAACACCTTGAATATAAAAATGAATACCTATTCCTGTAGGCTTTTTTACTTTATATTCCATAGATTTTCATATTTAGTTCTTTCAGTATCATTTCTAAAATGTATGTATTTCTCTTTTAACCCACAAGTCATTTCACTAATATGTTTCAGATTCCAAACTTATCTGGGTTTTGTGTTACAATTCTTTATAAGTGATTTCTCATTTTGCTGCATTACAAGAGAACATAGTCTATTTGACTTTTGATTGTTGGGAATTTTGAAGTCTCCTTTGTGTACATCATTGATTTTTATGACTGTCCAATAAGTTCTTAAAAATATTGTTTATTCTCTATTTGTTAATGCAAGATTTTACATATATACCTATCAGTCTCAGTTTATCAATGTTTATTGTAATTTTCTAAATTATTGCTTCTCTTTGTTTGTTTGACCAAATTCTGAAAGGAGCATGTTCAAATGACCAACTGCAACAACAGAATGATTCATTTATTTCTCCTTATTGCTACTTTATATACTTAAACACAATGTTGTTAGATGCATAAATATTCCCAATCATTATATTTTGTATCTATTATTCCTCTAATATAACATTGTTCTGTATATCTTATAACTTACTTGCCTAAAAATATAATTACTATTAAGGTAAATCAGATTAGTAGCAACATATTTTCCCAATATAAAATTTTTTATTTTTTAAGTTTTTTTCTTGGGCTGGGGATTTCACTCCATGGTAGAGCACATACTTATTTAGCATGTGCAAAGCCATGGGTTTGATTCCCAGCAGCAACCAAAAGAAAAAAAAAAAAAATACTTTCTTTATATTTTTAGTTTTGCTGCTTCTGTTTACCTGTTCAATTTATCTGTTTAATTCTTATTGACAACTAATATTTTACTCTAAGCATAACTCATTTGAATTTACTGCCTCTCCCATTATTCATACTTATTTTAGTCATCTTTTTTTCATAATGTCTACACACCATCATTATTCTTTCTCCCTATCCCACATTCTTTTCTCTACAAATAGAAAACTGAGTTTTATTCTGCTGATTTAAAACTCATATGCTCCATTTAGATTCTTCTGGTATATTAAGAGCAATGCTTTACACTTACATTTTCTTGTCAATTTCATAAGTTTAACATTAGGTACCTCTTCCCACAAACAAGATATTATCCCATTACCACTGTGAGCATTGCCAACTCATCATTTGGAGTGGTTATAGGAAGTAAGCCTCCCAGATCAAGGAACCTATAGTCTAATAATCTTTAATTCTGTTCAGATAAAGCTCTTTTTTCTAAAGATATGCTGTACCCTCAGATATATAAGGGATGCTGAGAAGAAGGAACACTCAGAAGCTGACCAGTCTACCTACACAAGCAGGCTTAATGTCATGCCTAAGTTACCCCCACAGCACCTGTTCCAAACCTCACCCCATAATTCATCCAAGACCAGCAGTTCTCACAGTAGGGCATCTGAGACAAAACATAGTCATCTGAAAAAGATTCCAAACTCTGTTCTAGTCATGGGACCTAGTTCTCTCTTATTCTAAGCAGCTGTTTCATACAGATACAATCATCAGTCTATTTTATTCACCACTATATTCCCGCTGCTTTGAAGAGTCTTCTATTTTTTAGAAGAGTACCTTAAGGATTAACTGAAAAAAACAAATGAAAGTACACACACTCTACCTGGTACACAGAAAGCACTCAATGTTACAAATAATCAAATATAGTTTTTAACTATGGAAAGCACTCAATGTTACATATAATCAGACATACTTTTTAATTATGGAAAGACTAAGTGACCTCCAAAAATACCCTCTGGTGCTAAGAAAGCCAGAACTGTATCTTAAGAGGCAGCGTACCGTGGCATTGGGTTGGGGCTGCAAACAAACCGAATATGTAAAAGAACAGCATCCTAACATCTTAGCTAGTATCTGGAAATCCTAGAGCTAGAGCAATTATTTTTTTTTATTGGATGTTCAAAACATTACAAAGCTCTTGACATATCATATTTCATGCATTAGATTCAAGTTGGTTATGAACTCCCAATTTTACCCCAAATACAGATTGCAGAATCACATCGGTTACACATCCACATTTTTACATAATGCCCTATTAGTAACTGTTGTATTCTGCTACCTTTCCTATCCTCTACTATCCCCCCTCCCCTCCCCTCCCATCTTCTCTCTCTACCCCATCTACTGTAATTCATTT
>NW_026000171.1:7382231-7392913 GCF_001458135.2 Marmota marmota marmota
GGGGCGGTTTACAGAGCCGGGCCGGCAGGGGCCTGGGCAGGCAGCGGCTGTTTGAAAGTTCGCCGCCGGGCTAGCAGCGGCCTTTCGGTGGCGGCTGGCAGGACTGGGCCCCTGCACCTCGTGGCCGAGACAAACTGATACTTCCAATAGACTTACTAATTCCCGGCAGGTCTCCTTTCAGCGGAATTTTGCTAGAAGTTTCTCAGCAGGTAGCATGTAGGTGTATTAATGGGTCTCTCTGATCCCATTACTGTGGAGGTATTGAAAGTGCTGCTTCCTCGCTGGCCGCCATGTTAGGTCTCAGTTAGCAGTATTGTCTAGAGCAATTATTTACTTTGTGCTGGATGGTGATCCTGTGTCCCACCGAAGAAAAAAATATGACTTCCTCCTACTGTCTCTAATAATAATGTTCATCTTGAATAAACAAAATTTAAAAACACAATTTTCTGGAGAAGAAAAAATGCTATCATGCTGAGACAGCAAGGTCAATATTATTTTAGTTTATTGATAAAATTAGCTTTGCATATTGAATTTAGTGAGAGGCTTATAGTATGGCATTAAGATTTAGGAATAAAAAGTGGGCATAAATTGGAAAGTTACTGAGAATATTATTATCAGTATTAAAAGTCCCAGGATTATTAGTAAGAGTAGCCCCAACAGTAGTATTAAATACAGTGAACTAACAACTACTTCATCTAATCCTCAATTATAAAAGCAAAATAATACTTTCCCTGTCTAACCCACACCATTACTATGAGGAGCAAATAAAATGGAGATAAAATCGAACTGCTATAAAGTGTTTTAAAATATTTTTAACCCACTGAATTTAAGCTTTCTTCCAGATTCAGAAAACAGCTACATAATTCAACACCTTTGCAAGTTGGTAATGTCATTATACTTATTTTTACAGCTGAGGATACACAGTCCTAAAGAGGTGAAGAAACTCATCTATGGTCACAGAGGAATGAACACAGAGGGAGGACGGGCTTTAAGCCCAGGTCTGATTCCAAAGTCCATGCTTTTAACCTCTATTTTACTAAATCCAGAGTATTTCTGTGAAGGTTAACAGACTAAAAGAGATGTTTATAAAATAGGAGCAAATTTGCATTCATTATACACCTAAGGGCCTCAACCCAACTGCCCACAGTAGGGAAGAGAGTGGGCCAAACAGGTCCTTTCCCATACCACTTTTTTCCTCAAAAAAATTTTTTTTATTTAAAAAAAGTCCTATGACTCATGTTTTTTCATATATAAAATATATATGTATTTTTTAAGTGATTTAGACTGAACCTAGGATAGCTACCAAGAAGAGGACAAAAATCAACTAAGAGCAAAATACAGAGGGCTGGGGCTGTATCTCAGTGGCAGAGTGCTTACCTGCCACTGTGTGAGGCACTGGGTTCGATCTTTAGCACCACATAAAAATAAACAAATAAAATAAAGGCATTCTGTCCATCTACAACTACAAAAAATTTTTTTAAATATTTAGAAATACAAAGTAACTTTCAAAATACTGGGATGAACTGCCTTTTATTGGGCTCTAACCCAGGAAATTGCATTGGGAAAAGTGACTCTTGTCAAATATCACTTTTATGTAAATGCTAATAAATAATCATAATACAATCTTAAAATCAACCCAAAATCAAAGAGAAGTTAGCTTTCATACTCTTAAATAGGGATGAAATGGTTATATTTGAGCAGTTGTCCTAATAACTTAACTGTGGGAATCCACTGAGGCTCAGCTTATCCCACAATAGCTAAAAACAAATAAAAAACCATTCGAGAATGACAACAAATACAGTCTTTATTCTCTGTGGTACAAAAAACCAATCACAAGCCCATCTTTGTGAGACCTAGCTAACAAGAACATTATTTGAGTTGGGTAGAAAGAGAAGGATGGATTGCCAAGGGGGAAAAGTTATTTATTAGGCTGTGACAAGCTTTTAAATGTTTGCATTATCATTAGCCAACTGCTTCGTTCTCTAGTTTGCACACCTGCTGCCTCCAGCCAAAGCTATCGAAGTGGCAAACCTAAAAGCAGGGACCACCTCTAAGATACTGGCACCCTCTTCTGAGTCTTTTGTAGTACTGCATGTACAAGTTTCTGAAGTTTTTTTTTTTCTTAATAAAACTATAAACTAATAACTTTGTGGGTAATATTTTCCAGATGATTTTAAATTTCTAATTCTGTGAATAAAGCTAAATTTAGCCCAATAAATACATGAAAAGCATCTTCAAAACAAATTTATGCCAATAAAAGAAAACCAACTATGTTCTCCTAACAATCCTAACAGTTTATATATATGAGCTGATTTTATTACAAGAATTATAATGATGATGACAATAACTATATATAAACACCATACCATGTTCCTGGTACTAGACATGAATAACTAGCTTAATTTTAAGAGCAAATTTAGGAGCTGATACTACTACTCAGTTCATGTTATAAATGTGGCAAGAGAGGCATCATGAAGTTAAGTACACACCCAAGGTCATGCACCTAGTAAGCAAGTGGTAAAGATAAAAGTCCAAACTCAAAAAAGACGACTCTAGAGCCTTAACCTTTATTGCACCTTGTGATTTTATACGCAAATCTCTCTCTGAGGTAGAATGGAATTGATATGATAAAATTAAATATGATTTTAAAAGAAAAAAATGTGAATTATAAGAAAATGTCAACTACATCAACAAATCTCTCATTTTCCACAAAGCGTGAAACTATACAGACAAAAAAAAAAAAAATACAACATGAAATAGTTTCAGTCCCTTCCCCAAGTCTTTTTCCATTCCTCCCATACTTGAAGATTCTGTTTCTCCAAAACTATGATGCTTTTATTCTTTTTCCTCCACATTCCTTTGTCGATCAAACTATGCCCTTATTTATCTATTGTCTGGTTGTTTTTTAAAAAAATTAATCCACATTATATGCTTTATCTTTCTTTTATACAGAACTACTCCCTATTCCTACCTAAATTATATCTATTTCACTGAGATCTTTTTAAAATATTTTTATTAAGACAGTATCCAAATAAGAACACCAATTCCTTGTCTTTGATCCTTGAAAATTCAACAGATGAGAATTTCCCTGGGATTACTTACTCCTCCCTGAAGTGAGGGCCAATAGATGAGATAATCTAAGATTTCTGAAAACACTAACTTTATTTTCAAGCAGGATATACATGAAAAGACACTGTCTAATGATCTATAGTTCAAAACTACATCTATTTAGAACATTTACAGATTCTACAACGTGCCTACATAAAACTATTCATAATATTAAAAATTAAGGATGTTTTGCATATAACCCAAACACAGGATAATTAACCTCATTGACACTCATGACAATTTACAATGGATGAGAATTAGGCTTCTAATGCAATTATTTCTTTCTTATAAGTATCCTTTCATTTGAATATTTAGAATATACTCTAAAGTACAAACTTGTTAAAAGTCTAAAATATTAAAATTGTAAATAAATAGCACAGTTTTAATTTGTTAGAGCTAAGAACAAGTGGAACAAGGTGATTAGATTTTAGTACAATAAATGATCACACTGCTGAAGAATAAATTATAACATTATTCATATTTTCCAAATCTAAACATTAAAAAATAGCACTTTTGAAAATATGTCAAGGTATCAATTCCACATGCATCCCAGAATCCCTTTACCTCGGTCTGCAGGATGGCAGCTCTTTGTTCCTTAGCAGTCAAGGACTCCTTCAGCACCTCAATGTGTTGTTTACTGTCGGAGAACTGGTTTGTGAGCGTTTCTAGCTTTGTCTGTAGGGCAAGTAGTTCTGTGTCTTTTCTGGACAGCTCCTGTTTCACCTGGCCAATCTAGGAAAAAAAAAAAAAAAACACTCTAAGGAAAAAAAAAAAAAAAAAAAAGACCTCTCATCTTGACCTCTGACAAATCTAAATCACAAGATATAAAACTAAGACAGAAGCCTGGGGTGTAGCTCAATGGTAGAGCACCTCCTTAGCAGGCACAAAGCCCGGATTCATTTCTCAGCACAGTAGGTAGGTAGGTAAGGTAAATAAATAAATAAATAAGATACAACATATTCATCTCCTTTCCATCATCTTATGTTGGATCTCACCACCACCTCCACATCCCCTAAAAATGAAGCTTATTCAACAAAGAGGGAAATTTCCACTTTTCATTTGTTGTCTTCTAAATATTCTTTGAAACCCTTTAGAAAAGAAATGGAAAAAAATTTCAAACTCAATTAGATAACTATAAGATAGCAGTATGCACCTAAACTCCACTGTTCTAAAAAAGCAGTTTCCATTTTATTAAATCAGATCTCTCTAGAATGTAATGGATCAAACGTTAGATTAATGTACATATATAACAGAAGGAAAAAAGAAACCTCCTGATACTACTATTTAAATTCAAAAGGTAGTGCTGCATCTCTATTTTTTTGTTAAGTTTTATTCTCATTCTCAAACAAGTTTCATAAAAGCCTTATCTTAAAAGTTGTTTCTTTCAGTGCTACAAGTTATTACAGACATGTGTTTTTTAAAATTGTATAATTTTTGTTATGTGTATAAAACTTGACAAAAAAGATTCTATCTATAAAGTTCTATCACCTACAATGTGTCATACCATCAAAATGGATAAAAGTTAATGCATTAAATCTCTGTAAAAACCTACATGTGTAATTTAAAGTTTGTTACTCTGAAAGGGTAATCCATAAATCAACTGATGCCATTCATTACCTCATAAAAATCTCTCTTAACTAGAAAATACTTTCTTTCAAACATTTCCTCTATATCCCTATTGTTTCTAAGAATTTTTTGAAGTCTTTTATTCTAAATGTAAACCAAATAAACATAAATTAGATCTGCTTTTATATTAAGTCTATCACCCAACAAGGTACTAAAAGACATTGTTGAAAGTATAAATTAAACAAAAGTCAGTAATTTCATTATCACTGATTAAATGAAAAGTCCTTTTCTTTTTCTTTCTTTTTTCTTTCTGGTAGTGCAGGGGACTGAAATCAAGGGTGCACTACCACTTAACTACATTCCCAGGCCCTTTTTATTTTGAGATGAGGTCTCATTAAGTTGTTACGGTTGGCCTCAAACTTATGATCCTCCTGCCTCAGCCTCCCAAGTAGCAGGTATTACAGGCATGAGCCATTGCATCCCACAAGTCCTTTATTTTAAAAAAAACTAAATACTAGAGTATTTTATTGTAATAATCTCAGGTAAAAGGGGTAAAGCTTTTAAAAACAATTTCCCAAAAGGAAATAAATTTTACCAGAAAATTTTAAGAAACACTACAAATAAATTTCTAATTTAGACTTCCATTTTAACAAAAAAATAAGCATTTTTCTCATATGAAATCTGTTTACTAATAAAGTTATGCATTCATACAATATTTCTGTATGCTAATTATAGGCCAAGTACTTGTAGATACTGATGATATATCTATCACTTTATCAACAAATAATTCACATTACTATTATCCCATCCCTAACACATAGATTGCACTAAAAATGCATCTGTTTTATAAATGAATATTCAGAAGAAATGTTTAAAGTGTTACCACTTCCTTAGTAAAGAACTATGGCCTAAAGGTTATTCAAATTTCCAGCTACTTCCAATCATAGGATCAAAAATAAATATAAAATCTCAGTTTCCTCATCATCTGCATTATTGAATAAGCTTCACATACTGTTATACTGGCAGGAAAGACTGAAAAAGGAAAGAAAATATTTTAAACGAAATTTAGAAGCACAAATTTTCCTTAAAGACTCAGAAGAGGAGAGAATATTATAAACAAAAAGCAAATAATAAAAAGTCACAAGCACAAGACTTTGCAGTCAGCCACATGTTAGGCTGAGAGAGCTATGTCTTTGAGCAATTACTCTGCCTCTTTAAATTTTGGTTTCCTAACTTGTAACAGGAAGAAATTATACCAGTGTCACTTTCTTGTTTAGGGATTCAATAAAATAATGTATGAAATCCATTTTGCCTAACATTACACAGAAATCAATAATAGTAGCTAAAAAAATAAAGGAAATAATAGATTATCTTCTCCTCTAGACATGGTCAAGCCATTAGCCAAATTAGACTCTTTCAAACAAAACAGTTTGCTTTTTATCAATACTATAAAGTGGTTCATAAACAGCAAACATACCAAATCAGCACAAGATTTTTTCTATTCTGCATTACAGTCTTAGCCAACAATTATTTCAATAAGCAGTTTTCCTGACATATTGACAAGTATGTACAAAGCTGAATACAGGGCAGACAGTGAAGAACTCACAAGCATAGTTTCTGAAACCAGAATGCTTGTATAAAACCAAACCCTGACTCTTAAAAACTGTCTTTTCCTAGGCATCATTCTGTTTTCTTGGTTTCCTCATCTATAAATTGGGGTTGATAAATTCAGAAGGTTATAAAGAGCTTACAATAAATTAGTATTAGCTATTTTATTATTATTTATTATTATGTTTTGAAATGAAATATTAAGTTCATTAAACAGAAGGTTGAACTAGATTTAGATACTTGATATGTCACACACTAATTCAAATTTATTGATAACTCTAAATAAGCTAATTATTTTCTATCCATCTGCCCTAAAGAAAATAACATTTGCTGCAGAATCACTTAATGAGAATTTAAAGGCAATGTCTACATAAGAGGTATTCTACGTGAGAATTTCAAATTCAAATGGACTCTAGGTGATGGGCCTAAAACATCTGTAATTCCTGCATGTAAGAAGAAAAAAGACCACTATTTATATAAATCAACAAGTATCTAGTAATAATGGCTTGAGGGGGAAAAACAAGCTTTGAAATACCTTCCATAGAAGAATAAAAGCAACAATAAAGAACCATGTTATAGGGCTTCCAGAAAACACAGGGCTCAGTGCATACAAAGTGGCATCTGGGTCAAACTAGTGAACAGGAGTCAGTTAAAGAACAAAGCAGGCTGGTTAGTGCTAGTGGTGGGCGAAGTTGCCAACCACAGAGAATGAAAGTGTAAGCCACCCAGAAGCCAGAACTGGCAGGGTCCCACTGTGGGATCACTGCACACAAAGAGGTAAATCTTACGGCAAAGACCTCAGCCTGAAGACCAGCTGCTCTCTTTTTCAGCTCCTCCCCTTGAGCCTCTTTCGAACTTAGTTCCTCCTTCAGTTGCTCTACCTGTCACGACATTGTTATTCTTTTTCACTCATGTGTCAAGTTAGGTCATCTTATTAACTACTTTTGAGCCAGAACTGCCACTGGAAATAACAATGACTCATTTACACAATTAAATCTGTTCCCCTAATTCCCTCTTCAAAGGGACATAGAAGGTTTCTCAGTTTTCACAGGCTTGTGTGTGGTTTTTTCAGTTTTGTTTTGATTTTTTAATAAACTGTCATGTGCTATCAACAAATGGAAAACATAAACATACAGACTTTATTGCAGTGTATTTTGTTGTCAAGGGGTGAAAAACCCAAACTAATAGAAGGACGGATATGTGAATTTTTAAGTTCAAAAATTAACATGAAATTGCCAGATGTCATTGATAATAGATTCTTTTTTTTTTTTTTTTTGGCCGGGGGTGGGGGGGGAGTACCAAGGATTGAACTCAGGGACACTCAACCACTGAGCCACATCCCCAGCCCATTTTGTATCTTATTTAAAGACAAGGTCTCACTCAGCTGCTTAATGCCTCACCATTGCTAAGGCTGGCTTTGAACTTGTGATCCTTCCTGCCTCAGCCTCCCAAGCCACTGGGATTACAGGCATGTGCCATCATGTCCAGCTGATAATAGATTCTTAATAGTAAGGAAATATTTTACAGACATATAAGGCAGGTGTGGGTACTACAACAAGAAACCAGAAATGCGGGAGGGAGTTACCATGGTGTTATCTCTTACACTACTGTGAATGTTTCAGTTTTCAGTTCTTGGGTATCCATTTGGGTAATACAGTCGAGAAATACTGTCAAATTAAAATTTTACTACCATTACAATTGTGATTTTTAATTAAACCACAACAAAACTGATACCTTCAATTTGTCTAAACAGTTTATCAACTCAAACTAAATGACTTTGGATATAAGGAAGAAATAATGTGACTGATTTTAAAACACATGGTGTCAAGTAAGTCTCCATGGTATCTATCTTATTACACTATACCTGAAATGGACATGGACAGCAAAAAACCTGGGGGCAAATGGACCTTCTCCAAGGGATACAGCACAGAGCTTTCCTGTATTTAAAGGGGAAATACAGTTTCATTTAACCCATTTCAGGAAGGAGGAAAAAAAAAAAAAAGCTGGATTCAGCCTCTTGGGATTTTGACTTAAAATATTTCACAAGAGGTAGAGAACTGGATGTCTCATATAATGAAGAAAAACACATCTGGATATAATACTACTAAATCACCTCAAAAGTACTTATAGATAGGATAAGTTAAATTATAAAAATATATACTTTGTCTCATACAAGTACTTTTATTTTAAATAAAAGCTTATAATAACTGTATGATATCAGTAATTTTGACCTAAATTCTGGGAAAATTCCATTTAAAAGAATGCTTCCCCAATGTCTGATAAAACAATAAAGTAGATCTTTATCATTACTAAAGAGGTAAAAATATGCATCAATCTTTCACATCACTCCTATGACCTATAGTAGTATTATACACCATTACCTTGTTTTTCATAAATTTAGAATGGCTGCGATACACCTCCATTTGCTTCATTTCTTCCTCCCGTTCTTCAGTACTCAAAGCCCCATTTGATTTCAGCATCTGAATTTCCTCTTCCAGGTCCCGGAGCCCACGCTCCATAGAGGAAATTTTTGAATCCTGAGGACAACAGAAGAGTCAAACATTAGAGTATTCACAAAAACTCAGAGAAACTAAATAAACAGGTCTTTTTAAATGTTAAAATTAATAAAGATAAATAGATATACAAAAAATGCTGCCGGATTTGGTGACTTGCTTCTAAAAGACCTCCTTTATAGTCATCTGGGTGAGGGGAGGAGGACTTTCATATCCACAATATGATTTTCTGTACCTCTTCCTCTAGTTCTAGACCCTTTTGATCAAAATTGAGATCACTAAAGAAGTAGAAGCAATGGAGAAATGGTTAAAGTTTCTTTGCATTTTATGAGTTGACAAATTTCTGGTGTGGGGGAGCAGTAAAGGCTTTTCTAGTTCCAGTAGTTTATCATTTTACTTAGTGACCCCTATAAAGGCATAGTTCCCCCCAAAGAGGGAGAAGGAGTAAGAAGGTTTCAAAGATTTATAATAATGCATGTAACTGTATATGTGTAATAAAAATTTTATAACATTCTGTTTCAGAAAAATAAAGGTATGATTATATTAACAGGTGCTTTTTATAATATTAGCAATCTTTCTCTACTCCATACATTTGAAATACTTAATAATTTTTTAAAAACTGGGCACATTAGCATATCTCTATAATGCCAGTTACTCAAGAAGGCTGAGGCAAAAGGATCACTTCAGCCTTAAGAGTTCAGGGCCAGCTGGGCCACATAGCAAGAATCTTGTCTCAAAAATAAATAATACAAAATACATGTATGAAGATGTGAGAAGGAAAACAAAAAAAATAGTGTTACCCTAGATTAGGGAGAGAGAAGTGATGGGAGGGGAGGGGTTGGGGACATAGGAAGGATAGTAGAATGAAACAGACATTATTATTACTATGTGTATATATGTGAATGCATGACCAATGTGATTCTGCAACCTATATACTCAGAAAAATGAGATATTATATCCCATCTGATTCAAATGTATGATATGTCAAGGTCATTGTACTGTCATGTGTAACTAATTAAAACAAATTAAAAAATAAAATAAATAAAATTATTTCTATGAAAAAAAATAAGTAAATAAAAATCCCTGTTCTTGTAAATAATCATCCTTACCACAAATATCACCTTCTAGTATTAGATCCCTCTATATTCAATTTCTTGATTTTGTTTTTCATAGTATCTAATTTATCTCCAGATTACTAATGCATCCATTACATGAAAATTCCTGCATGGAATGAATAGTTCACATTTGTTGTTGCACACACTTATTTGCCTAAGAAATAGAGACCATAAAGAGTCTAAATTAAGCACAGTTTATTTTACTTAAGGCTTTAGAAAAAAAAAAACTTCGAAATTAATTTCCTTTCCCATTTACCTCAAGGATTTCTTAGTTGGCTTTCCTTGCCATCTTAATTCCTAGAGCATGAAGATCAAATAGTTTAAGGATCTGTCATGAGACAACTACAGCTAGTTATTTTCAGGTTTAAGGACAAGAGGAAGGGGAAAGTGCCCTTGTATCACTTATTGTAATACCTTTAAAAATATATATCCGAAAAAAATAATCTAGTCAAAATTTGTATTTTGTTCAAAATTAAATGTATTGAAAACAACACACTTAAACAACAATTCAACTTCAACCAGGATTATGGTTTATTCATTTAAAAACAGCCTAATGCCATCTCCCAAGCCATAAGAGTACTACTTTAATTGCACTATCTGAACTTTCCTTTTGGAAGCTTTCTATAAATTTTTCTGTAAGTATCAGGATACAATTCCCTAAAAATGACTAAAATACTATCCATGTGCATGTGACTAAAAGAAAGTGAAATGTAGGTTTCCACTGGGGGTTAAAAAAGAGAACCAACTTTAAAGAGGGGTGGGGGGAGGGGGG
>NW_026000171.1:7393353-7397194 GCF_001458135.2 Marmota marmota marmota
GGGTGGGGGGAGGGGGGGAGAGGGAGGGAGGGGGGGCGGGCAGGCACTTTTCTAGCAAAACTAGGGCTCCACAAAAGACAACAGAGCCCTAGGTAAGAAATCCAGCTTTGCACATCACATGGCAGATCCTACCTGTACAAAGCCTCTACATGGCCCTGGCCAAAACACCTTATCCATCCTCTCCCCCATCCTCCCAAAACAATGACAGAAAGGCAGCTCTTGACCAAATCAGCATGCATCATAAAAGCTACTTCCCAGAAAGAAACTGCAGCTCTGAAAACCATGAGGCAGACACTGGCTATCCATAAAAAGAATCTGCCAAGCTGTTGTCTGAAATCAGATGAGAAAAGTAATGCCTAATATTCAAATGGTACCAAGTCTGGATTTATTTGAGGGTAGTTACTCCAAACAGATTTCTCACTCCTAGAATGTGTAATAACTAAATAAATATTTTTGCCTTCTCATGCTCTATTTCCCTGGCCCTGGCTCCTCCATCATTGATCAAGCAACACTACTGGGCCTGATGAAATACTCTACTTCTTGCAAAATTCCCCAGGACCTCAACTTTCAAAGATTGTCTCCCTGTTCCAAGTAAAATCTGGCTTTCCCAAAGGATATAATTTCCCTAAACTCTCTCCAATAATCTCTCTGCTCCACAAAGGGCCTGGGTAAAGGGTTAGCATTCTCTTGGTTCCGTCATGCTGTTTCCTTCATATGCAGGTCCCTTTTCACTCCATCCTCCTCACCCTGCCATCTAGGGACTTCTCAAACACTCACGCAGATTTATGAAGTCTTTGGCACAAGTTCACAGCCTTTTCTTTAATTGCCACTGTTGTCAGTCATCACCCTAGGATTTCAATGTCAGAAATCCTTGAGAGCCACAACTCCAATAACCTCATCTTCAAGTCCATTTTAGCTATTAGTTTACAGGACCATACACTGGATCCGATCCCATCATCACCCAGCCCTCTCTTCCCAGGCCTGACACACCCTTGCCCTGGTTATTTATGTTCTTCAACCTCACTTCCCTAACATTCACATTTTCTCCAAACTGTGAGATCATGTGAATCTTCTTTCTTCCATATATAGGGTATAGTCCAGGACTTCTTATCACCCTCAATTCATTTGCATCCCAATAATTCTGCTCTATCTACCCAGTGAAACTTAGACCCTAGGGCAATACAGTAATTCTTCCTTGACCCTCCACTAGTGAAGGAAAAAGAAAGAAAAAAGAAAAAGGTAGAGATATAAAATGAGGCAGAAAATAGGAAGGGGGCAGAGAAATAAAGGAGGAAAGGAAGAAAGGGGGTAGACGAAGGGATAATAAAGGAAAGAGAAGAAGAAGAGAAAACCATACTCCCTTGACGATTACTGAGTTGTTTCACTGTGGATCATTCTTTCTCCTATTTCCCCAAAGACTATCCCAGTCTTCATAATTCTCCCAAGCTCATGCCGCATTCTCAGAAACTCAGCTATTTTGGTTATGAGTTCAGCATAACACACACTTGACCCCTTTGGTCCACCAGAATCTCTTGTATCTCAACACAAGGTTAACACACTTAAAACAGACTCACTGCTAACTAATACAATTACATTTCCCTGTTTTGTCAAAATATGAGTAAAAGAATAATTATGTAAATAGGTACATTCATGTTTTGTTCTTAGGTATCAACAGGGATCAGGAAATAACATGCAAAATAAATCTGTGGTGAATGTGAATAAGGTAAAACCATGCAATTAAACCATTCTAAAGGCTCTTACAAGATTGTATTCAAGACTGCTAATTATAATAACTACCCCAGAAATCACTCATTTGAAGTGGTAAACCATTTCACCATTAAGAATAAAAATATAGGCAGCTGGGGTGTGGCTCAGCGGTAGAGCGCTTGCCTCCCATGTGTGAGGCACTGGTTTCAATCCTCAGTACCACATACAAAATACATGTATGAAGATGTGTGGTGTCAACATACCTTGTATACAAACAGAGATATGATAAATTGTGGTATGAAGGTGTATTAAGAATTGTAATGCAAAAAAATAATAATAAGAGCTCATGTATAATAGCATAATTTGGCATGAACATAATTTATATACAGAGTTATGAAAAACGGTGGTGTAAATGGATAATTATGAATGTAATGCACTCCACTATTGTCATGTATATAAGAAATACATTAAAAAAAATAAAGATATTGTGTCCATGTATAACTAAAAAATATTTTTAAAAAATATATATATAATATAAACAAAGTTTTAAGAGGAAATTGTCCAAATTATGAGAACAATTCTTATAACTGTACTTGAGAATTATCTATTTACATAAAATTATACATATACCAGTATCTAATATTCTTATTGACTCAAAGTCCACAAGCAAAACACAATCTGGAGCTTTTGGAGGGATACAAACAACTTAAAGGGGAGGGAGATAAATCCCTATATTAAAACCTTCATAAAACAGAACACAGTTAATATCAGCAGAAGCAGATAATACAGATTGCTAAGAGCCACAGCCAAGTAATATGATCATGGCATTTTTGGTTGAATGGTGATGCCAGCAAGCCATTGAGATGATATGATTATGTTAAGATTTGCATTCATATGGATATTGGACTCCTGCTGTCCACCTCGGCCTGCTACGGGACTCCTGGAGAGTTCCCATTGGTTGGGGAAGTGCAGTAGGAGGGAAACTTCCTCTTGGGGTTCCGGGGATCCGGGAAAACGCCGCGTGCGTCGATTGGCAATCTTCCCGGGACCTTATGGGGCATTGGCGGCAGTTTCAAAAAATAAAGTTTGTTCCTGCTTGAGTGGCTCCTGATTTTGTGCCCAGCCAGACTGCTGCAACTGGTGGCCCGTACGGGGAACGCCTGAAGCTTGGAGGTAAGTAAAACTGCTCGCCCCTGAGGGAAGGAGAGAGAATGGGTGACCATTTCAAAAAACAATGTGTTCTTGTTTTGATTTATTTTATTTTTGTTTCAAGCTGTCTATCCTTAGAACTTTCTCAGGCAAACTGGGAAAAATGGTTGGCTCAAGGTTTGAAGTTCTTCGGCCCTGAGAAAGAGAAAATTGATACAACGATTTTTTGTTCCGTTTTTGTTTCATTCTGTTTCAGTTTTGTTTTATGCTATCTTATTGGGTTGCGTTACCTTTATAGTAGATTAGAAACTAGTAAAAAACAAACCGAAAGACTGTTAAGTAAATTGTTAGCGGTCCAGACTATGGTAGAAAACATGTTAGGTCAAGCAAAAGAGAAGGTCTCTCGAGCTAGTCAGACAGAGGAAAATTTAAAGGAAGAAAGCTTAGAGAAAAAACAACCAACCGGGGGGGAGTTACAACAGGAGGCTGCTACTAACTCCGTTCTATCACCAGAGGGCGTAATTCAACCAACAGCTCCATCTACAGCTGAGCGACCCTCAACTCCCATAGTTGATGGACCAAATCCTAAGGCAGGACCTCAAAGATTAGCATGCCCTGTACTTGAGCAGGCAGGAGGGCAACGAATTCACCGTGCTTTAGATTTTAAAACAGTGAAGCAATTAAAGGAGGCTGTAACAACCTATGGTTCCCAAGCACGCTTTACCATAAGTATGGTCGAATCTATTACCAACTTGGACATGACACCAGCAGACTGGGCTAACATGTGTCGATCTGTGCTAAATGGAGGACAATATTTGTTATGGAAGGTTGTCAATGAGGAATTTTGCACGGAGACAGCTAGGTGAAATGCAGCAGCCGGTTACCCTCAAAGAAATCTAGAAATGTTGTTAGGAAAAGGACCTTATGAGGGTCAATGGCAACAAATTGAATATGATCCTGGCGTATACGCACAAATTACTGTAGA
>NW_026000171.1:7402403-7432079 GCF_001458135.2 Marmota marmota marmota
TATGTATCACTTGTATGCATTGTGATCTATCTGTTGATGCAGCGAATTATGGTAGTGCTGGCATATCTTTGCTGATGTGTCACCAGTGATGCAATTTTTCCTAAGGAGCCGTCAATTGACTTGGTGTTGTGGCATTTCTGTATCCTCCTCCCTTCTACTAGTGATGGTCTAATTTTGGGGGCCAACAGAGGTGAGGCAAAGAACCTCACCTCCCCAACTGGTGCATAGGCCTATCCACAAGTATGGCTATATGCTGGACGGGTAGTCAGTGACCGGTATGATCCAATTGCAGTGGTATCAACCTAAGACAGGAGGCTGACGCCTAGAGGTCAGTTCATTCCATGACGGGTAAGAACCATATGTTGAATTGGACAAACCTAACAGGCACGGTCCCTAGCCACATTGCTTGTTGCTTAATTAAACAGAAGTGGGGAGATGCTAAGAGCCACAGCCAAGTAATATGATTCATGGCATTTTTGGTCGAAAGGTGATGCCAGCAAGCCACTGAGATGATACGATTATGTTAAGATTTGCATTCATATGGATATTGGACTCCTGCTGTCCACCTCGGCCTCGACTCCTGGAGAGTTCCCATTGGTTGGGGAAGTGCGGTAGGAGGGAATTCCGGAGGAGGAACTTCCTCTTGGGTTCCGGGGATCCGGGAGAACGCTGCGTGCGTGGATAGGCAATCTTCCCGGGAGCTTACGGGGCATTGGCGGCAGTTTCAAAAAATAAAGTTTGTTCCTGCTTGAGTGGCTCCTGATTTTGTGCCCAGCCAGACTGCAGCAACAGATTATATGTTTACTATGCGCAAGGTCCTATTCAAAGTGTTTTACATGTTTTAACTAATTTAAATCTTAAAACAATCCACTGGATTAGACTCTTCTCACCATTTATCAACAAAGAAATTAAAGTCAGACGGGGTGGTGCACACCTGTAATCCCAGCTACTCTGGAAATTGAGACAGGAGAATTACAAGTTCAAGCCCAGCCTGGGCAACTCAAAATAAAAAATAAAATGTACTGGAGTTGTAGCTCAGGAGTAAAAGCACTTACCTAGCATGTGTAAGGCCCTAGTTTCACTCCACACATGAGTGAGTGAGAGAGAGAGAGAAACTGAGGCATAGAGGCTAAGTGCTCCATAGCACACAACTATTACACTTAGATTTGAATTCAGGGAGTTTAACTCAGAAAGCAAGCTCCCAGTCACCATTCTGTATGGCCTAAAGTCTGTGAATAATTCATTTGTTTAAAGCAGAGTTTTTAACACTTTAGAACACTGGGGGTCTCCTAAACCCACTCACAGAGTCTGTAGGATCAAAACTATTTCCATAATAATACTGTGGTAATGTTTGACTTTTCCACCACGTTAACAATTGCACTAAAGGTATAAAAGCAACAGTGAGCAAAACTGTTAGTGCCTTAGCACAAATCAAGGCAATGGCACAAAGCACTCTGTGAATCATTATATTCTTCAGTGGCAAACATTCACAGAAAAAAAAAATTAAAAAGAAACAACATTTTATAAGAATGTTCTTGGTTAAACAGTTAAAAAAAACAAAAACAAAACAGTGCTTTTAATAAATCTCAACCCTCAAGGATGCATCTTTTTCATATTTCATGTGACAAAACAGGGGCAGGCATGAAGCACTTAGTATAATGAAATATGACAGTTGTCCCTAGCAACAGGACTTGTGGTTTTCCTGAGTTGTGAGCTGAACTGGGTACTTTTTTCATGGAACACAATTTTTACTTCAAGGAATGACTGACAATTTGTGGTTACTGAAACTCACTATTTGGCGGGCATTTTCTTTAAAAAGAAGATGTGAGCCTGTCACATTAAGGGAGGTATTGGGTCTTGAGCCAATCAAAAATTTAGAGAACAATTGATGTGAAGGCAAAAGACAAAATTTTTTGGTCTGATTTGAATTATGGTTTACAACTGAATGAAAATTGGAATTATTCTAAGACATTATTTTCATTAAGTCTTAAAATGTCCTATCTCACAAGTGAGTGAAATATTATTAGCAACTATTTTCTAAGACTCACACTTGAAACTATGACTGATAAGATTCTTTATGAGATCTATTAGGCTCTTACTTACCTTCATCTCAATAACAGTTTGCAGAGCCTTGGTCTTGGCAGAATCAGGAGCATTTTCAAACCTCCGGTGTATCTCCTATATAACAGAAACAAAGGAGAGTCAGTGCCCTCCTCCCCACTATGGTCTTTTTAAAAGGGAATCGAGGGGCAGGTGTATGTAAAAGATAATTACTCCAACTTTGTCAGTATCTGCCTTATTTCTGAAAGACCAACCCTTGATCAGGGAATCCAGACTACATTCAGTCTATTCCAATCATGAAGCCACAGAAGAATATCTGACCCTGAACATTTAGTTATTTAAAATTGGTCACACCCCACATAGAGATAAATAAATAAAGATATTGTGTCCAACTACAACTAAAAAGTATTTTTTAAAAGGGGGGGGAGCTGGAGTTGTGGCTCAGTGGTAGAGCACTCATCTCGTACATGCGGAGCCCTGGGTTCGATCCTCAGCGCCACATAAAGATAAATAAATAAAATAAAGGTATTGTGTCCAACTACAATTAAAAAATATTTTTAAAAAATAAAAATAAAAATAAAATTGGTCACACCAATGCCAGTTCCTACAATAGCTGAAACTATAGCATATCACCAGGATGGTGTGTCTATCTTTCACTTGACTCTAAGACCTACAATCAGAACTGCAAATGATCCAAAAATTAGAAAAGTTCCCTTTCTTACAGGAGAAAATGAAAGCTATTACAACCAGTCTGCACTGCACAAAGTATTGAAAATATCTGGGTTGACAACATCCTTTCCTTAGTATTCACCCTCAGAGTTAATAACTACCTGGGTACCTAATGATGAAAATCTCTTGGGTGGGGCTATAGGTAGAAAGAAAAAGATAAGACTGTTGAACAACTTTCCTAAATAGTTCAGGTTTAGAAAATGTCAGAAAAACACAGATCTTTTTTTTTAACCTCAGAATTTATCTCCCCCAACCCACAAACTGGGGATTGAACCAAGGGCTTTGCGAATGCAAGGCAAAGGCTTTGCTGCTGAGCTGTATCCCAGCCCTGACCCAAAACCTATAGAGTTCAGGACTGGAAGGAAGGATATAAATGTCTTCAAGAGTCACTCTGAAGTTACCAGACCACCTCAGGCATTTCTCTTGTCAGATTCTGTGAATGTCTCTGAGTTAAAGGGTCAACAAAGTACCCTGGGCAATCTCTAGTGACCCCAGGGAATACAGAGATGAATAGTCTCATCTGAATTAAGCATAATAAAAAGGATGGATAATACTTTAGTTATACATTTCACCTAATTTATTCATTCTTGCTTGAGTAGAAAGAATAGTTTGAGAAATCAAAGTAGAACTTCTGGGGCTGAGGTTGTGGCTCAGTGGTAGAAAAAAAAAATGAAACACTTTAGAACACTGGGGGTCTCCTAAACCCTCACATGTCCGAGGCCCTGGGTTTGATCCTCAGCGCACATAAAAATAAATCAATAAATAAAATAAAGGTATTCTGTCCAACTAAAAAATAAATACATAAAAATACATATAATTATTTATATATGTGTGTGTATATTTTATATATATATATGTATATCTGCAACTTTACTGAGTTACTTTTTCTTAAAAAAAAAAAAAACTGTTTTAATGAACTCACAGAAGTCCTAAATTATAAACAGTCAACAGATTAAACACCAGTAATTCCTAAACACCTACACGTCTCTTCTGCCTGCTAACACTATACCCCAAATCTTACATGTTTGAGCATTCCCTAACCTGGAAAACTGAAATCCAAAACTTTTGAGTGAAAACAGTAATGCTCAAGTTTCAAGTTCAGAGCATTTATGATTTTAGATTTTCATATTAGAGGTACTCAATTGATGAAGTCTATTATGAATGTGCCAAAATCTGAAAAACTCCAAAATCTAAAAAACTTCTGATCCCAAGCATTTAAGGGATAATCAACCTGTATTAACAGACCCCACCCCTTTCACTATCCCTTTCCCTAATTCCAGTTCTAAATAACTAAGTATCCCACTTGCATGTTTAACAAACATTTTATTAAACACTTTTTACATGCCCAAGACTAAATTGATGGTGCCTCCAAAGCTGCTCCACCCTTGCAGTTGCTGCGGCCTAAAACCTGAGTCTTATTCATGTCTTCCATTCTCTCTCAAGTCATCAAGAAACCTATCTAGTTAACTCTGTCTTGAAAACATTCCAAAAATCTAAGAATTTCTTGCCATTTTCACTGCTACTATAACAATGATCCACTTTATGCTTTGAGTAGCCCTTGCTGCTCTGCCACTGTAACTTATTTTTAAAAGGACACATTTTCTTTCTCTCCTCTCCCCCAACCCCAACCCACCCAATCTCAGCAGAAACAGAATTACCTTTCTTCCCCATCCTCAGCAGTTATCTATCATTGAGCACACACTCACCACAGGATCAAATTAACTTAGACTTTGGGGACAGCACCAGAAGATCTCAGAAATGACTAGCTCCCAGATTAACAAGTGAACTACAACTCTGAAAGAACACATATGTAGCCTTTGAATCACCTATTTAAAACCCCCTGTTCCCTGATGGGCAGAATCACAACCTCCATGACAAGGAGTCCCCCGTGCTTCTTCTTTGCTAGAAAAGTAATAAAACTTTTTCCTTTTTCTCAAAACCATGTCCTCATTATTAGATTGGTATTGGGGGGGGGGGGCCCAAATACCAAGTTTCTGACAACACTACCAACCAGCATGCTACTTTAAAAAAACAAAACAAAAAACTTTTAATCAACCTCCTCCTCCTGAGCTTGTCCTCCACTGCAATAGTATTCTAAACAGAGAACCTTTTAAACATAAATTTGACCTTGTTACTCCTGTGCTCAAAACCTTGTTTTGGCTCCCCATTATGACTTAAAGTAGAGCCAAAGTCTTCTTGGTAGTTTATAAAATCTCATGCCTTATCAATCTTCCCTAATTAATATGCTTCAGTCACAAAGGACTCCTTGCTGCTCCTCAAATATGCTGGGCATGCTACAGTTCCCTGAGACCTTTGCACAGGCTGCCTGAACTCTTTTTTCACTCAACTGCAAAGGGTAGACTTCATCTTCTCCTAGTCATGGCTCAAATGTTTCTTCTACATTATTAGGTTTATTAACTGTGATGATACTAAAACAAACTAAAATAAAGACCCCCTCTGAAATTAAGGGCAACTTCCTGATAACTTTTTTCCTGCATGCCATGTTTTCTCATACCGAGAATAAAGCCTAAAAGACTGCCCCCCACCCTCCACCACCAAGGTCCCAAGTCCAGAGAAGGAACTCATTAAGTTAAGAGAATAGGAACTACTTCTCTGCTCTGGCCTGTCTAGCACAGGCTAACTTAAATCTGCATATCTATTTCCTTCCTTGTGTCCTAGTTTGCTGCCTCTTATAAAAAGCTTTCCTGATCCTTCAATTTTCTGAAGATGGAAATTTGAAACATAAATTTCTTCTATCTTCCTTCAAAGCTGACTTGAATAAAACCTGTTTTCCTACCAATCTGACTCCAAATATTTGCCTCCCCTCTACTATGGATTTTTTCCCTTTTTTGTTCCTGCAGACTTCCAAACACCCAAAATAATATGTAACACCATGAAAGGACTCAAATATTTGTCATGTCAATAGAGAACATAATTTTTTAAAATAACTACAATTCATATGTGAAAACTGATAAGAAGAAAACATCCACAGTACTATAAGGGAATAGGAATTCTCACCAAGTCTACAAGTTTTTTAACATTTCCTCAGGAATACTTGAGAGCTGAAGTACGAATGAAGTTAGAGTACAATTGTAAAAAGAGACAGAAAAACTCACAGATATTCTCAACCAACTAAAATGCAGAAAATGATGGGGCTGGGGTTGTGGCTCAGTGGTAGAACACTCGCCTAGCATGTGCAAGGCCCTGGGTTCGATCCTCAGCACCACATAATAAATAAATAAAATAAAAGTATTGTGTCCAACTACAACTAAACAATAAATATTTTTTAAAAATAATAAAATGCAGAAAATGACAAGTGGAAGGTGAAAAGTTGAAACTGCCTGCATATACCACTGGAAAATCTTCATGAATACCAATGTATACAAACACCCCAGCCTGAAGACTGATGGGTCTACATCAACTATCGTTCCTTCCTCCTCTCCTGTTCACTCTTTTTTCTTTAATTGATTATATAATATTTCAAACATATAAGATCCCTTCATAATAATCATCCTAATCTGGTTTCTTTTCCTACTCCTCCATTGAAACAACCCATCATATCTGAACTGCTAAATCTAACAAACACATTTCTGTCCCAGCCTTCCTAGAACTCTCAGAAACATCCAAAGTAATGGTTCATTCCCACCTAGATATTTTATTTCTCTTGACTATCATGGTACCACACTCCCCTGATTTTTGTTTTTATTGTTGTTACCAGGGATCGAACCTAGGAGTACTTAACCACTGAGCCACATCAACAGCCCTTTTTATTTTTTTATTTTGGGACAGGGTCTAAGTAGCTTTGGGCCTTGCTATGTTGCTAAGGCTGTTTTTTTGTTTGTTTGTTTTTTGGTTTTGGGGGTTTTTTTTAAGAGAGAGAGAGAATTTTTTAATATTTATTTTTTAGTTTTTGGTGGACACAACATCTTTATTTTATTTTTACATGGTGCTGAAGATCGAACCCAGTACCCCGCGTATGCCAGGCGAGCGTGTTACAGCTTGAGCCACATCCCCAGCCCTAAGGCTGGTTTTGAACTCATGATCCTCCTACCTCAGCCTCCCAAACTGCTGGGATTACAGGTGTGTTCCACAGGCCTGGCCTCCCCTGATTTTCTTTCTTTTTCCAATTGTTCCCTCTCTGTTTTCTTTGTAGGTTCTTCCTTCTAAATTACACCTCCAAGTCCTAGGTACTCAGGACACTAAGGTGGGAGAATCACTTCAGCCTAGGAATTCAAGACCACTCCGGCAGCCTGGGCAACATAGCAAGACTGTGGCTAAAAATAAATAAATAAATATTTGTTTAAAATTTTTTTAATATCTTTATTTTGTTTTATTTATTTTTATATGCTGCTGAGATCGAACACAGTGCTTCACATGTGTGAGGCAAGCGCTCTGCCACTGAGCCACAACTCCAGCCCAAATTTTAAAATTAGACCTCCATGTTATGTAGCAGTCCAAACTCTATACTTTTTCAAATAAACTCTGATCTGTACTAGTTGGCTTTAAATATAATGGAGATGCTGCTGGTAAGTATCTAGGCCTACCCTCTGCTCTGATTTCAAGAGTCACATCTCACTGCACATTTCACAGCTCCAGTTAGATGACTAATAAGTAACTCAATTTTTTTTTTTCCTAAATGCTGATTTTCTCGCTCTTCCCTGGCCCTTCATTTGAGGAGATGTGTCTTCACTGTCTCATTAAAACAATATTGCCATCCCAGTGGCTAAAGCAGAACACAGAATCTCCTTTCCCTCCTTCCAATCTTCATTTCCCACAACCCATTCAACAGTAGATCCTAATTGTTTTATCTCCAAAATCTTCAATCTATCCATTTCTAATCTAGTTTAAGCTTAAATTACTACACAGACTCTACTGAGTTTTCTCCCATATCTTTTATCCATTCTCAAGATAGCACTGCTGTGATCTTGGCAAAATAGGAAAGAACACTGTGGTATTAATCTGCTTCAAATCCTTCAATGAACTTCCAACTATACTTCTCACTCTGCAAGATCAGCACAATCTGACTATAATGGAAGTTAACAGACTGGCCCTTCTGTCATAGACTATTAGAAAATTACACAATATGCATGAAACAACTGTTTTCAGACACTGGACAACAAGCAATTTGAGAATATGATAATTTGAGAGAAGAGACATAAGGTGATGGCCTGTGGGGCATAATGTAACATGTGGGGCATGCTGCATCAGAAAGGAGGAAACCTAACTTGAAGTAGGGCATGCAACATGTGGGGCATGTTGCATCAGAAAAGAGGAAACCTAAATTGCTACCTGCTTCCTGGTCCTGGGGCCATATGTGACTAAGATAGTGCCTGGAGATCAGCCAGAAGGTGTTACCTGGGGTGAGGAAAAATCAGACCACCTCCAGGATAGGCTCAGAACTCTCCCTACCCTGCTGACCTTTATCCTGATTGGCTCCTGTACATTATATTAGCTGTGTGTGTTTTCTCAATAAATTGAGATCCTGCTTTGACTGGTCTCCCTGACACATCTGATTGTCCTCCAGTGAGAGAGGGCTGGGTGCGGGCGGGGCGGTCAGTCGACCCTTTCCTTTCTGGGTTTATCCTGGCCGGGGTGTGCTCTCCCCAAACTCTCATGCGGGTCAGGAGGGAAGGGGGGGATGGGGCTAAAAACCCCGATAATGGCCCAGACTTGCTGTCTAATACATGACACAAGGAAAGAAAGCTCAGAGACCTTAAGACAAACCAGCAAGTAAGACTTCTAAAAGCAGTGGAAATTTATAGAGCAAAATAACACCAAGAAGAAAGCTCACCAGAAAACCACTAGTATCTAATCTGGTGGGGTCCCTTTGAGTCTGGCCAAATACAAAGCTCTGCATTCCCAGAAGACTCCACAAGGTCATATGAAGAACTACAGAAAGAACAACTCTCTGGGAGCTGAGTTGAGCAACTGCCTGAACTGCCACAAAAAAATTCAAGTTCCAAAGAGCCAAAGTGGAGTGAATACAGTGACATTCAGCAGAGATACCAGAAAGGTCAAGCCTTAGGAGTAGAGCTAAGTTATCTCCAGAGGGAAGTCTATTCTAAACCAGCCCTAACAGAGTTTAAAAGCAAGTCTTCAAAAGAACACAAGTAAATTAACTCTTGCAAGGCAAAACTTCATTAAGGGAGACAAAAGAATCAAAGCATTTAATAACAATTCATCTAAAATATCTGTACTATAATAACAGAAAATTACACAATATATAAAGATTACTAAACATATAAAGCAGGAAAATATGGCTTAAAATCAAGAGACAAGTCATTTGACTGAAATAAACACAGAAATCACAAATATGATAAAATTATCATTCTAGCTAATAAGCTAAGAAATGGTTGAACCACATGAGGAAAATGGGGAATTAAAAGGAAATTTGTAAGAAATTTAAAGCACATTTTTGAGAAATGGACCAAACTAAGACACAATATCTAGGGATGGTACTTAGGAATGATATTAATTTGTTAATGGAATATAACTACTGTAATGTTAGGGATACATATGTGATGTGTATAATAAAAATCAAAGGTATGGCTGCTACAAAAAGCCAGGATTGTGATTACTTTTAGAAGAAAGGGACAGAGTTCTGACTGGGATAATGTACCTGAGCAGCTTCCAGGTGGCTGTTAAAGTTCTCTTTCTAGACCTGGGTGGTGGTTACAAGGCTGATGACTTTATAATTTATTCAACTATAACATATGTTTTATACTATTTTCTGTATGTTGTCTTTTTAAGTTTTTAATAATCTCTTGAAACCATCTGCTTATCTTCCATCTCAACACCTAACACATCAGTTCAGAAGGTAATAAACTCCCACTTGCATTTAAACAAACTAGCCAGCTTTCAGTTTGTCTACACTGAATCTAATTTCCATTCTGTAAACAAGGTGATAGACTGGATACATAGTAGATACTTTCTCTTGTTTGTTTTTATGTGATGCTAAGGATGGAACCCAGGGCCACACACATGCTAAGGCAAGCACTCTGTCGCTGAGCTACAGCCCCAGCCAATACTTAATAATAAAATGAGTATGAACTTTTTAAATATATACCCCAAAATAAAATAGACCCTCTAATTTTAAACAATCTTCATATATTAATAAAACTCTATAACCTACACTTTGACATTTCTTATTTGGTAGTTCTATACACAATTGAAAATATTAAAACTGCACAACTTTGAAATACCTCATAATTGAAATTTTTACCTAGTTTATGACCTTTCCTCTTCCCCATTACCTAATTCCAAACAGGTAAGTTCAAAATGCTCTACTTTAAGAAGAAACTAAGTTCAACTATAAATTCTGCAAGCATATAAGGAAAATGAAAAGAAAACAGAAACCATTTGAATAAAAATATCTGTCTGCATATAGTAAGGAACTAGTAAACATTTTAAACCATTCACAGGCATAAAGCTTTCCTAGTGCAACAAGTGAAAACCCATCACTCATAGCAACCTTCTATTCAGAGGCCTGCACATTAAAGCTCACTATGAACACAACTTATTGTCAGTGAGGTCATAACTACACTGTCCCACTAACTACATCAACCCTCTGACTCATGCACTGTTAATAATGAAAAGAGATTCTGGTAATAGAAGTGAATGTACTATTCAAACTAGTGTAAAAAGAATATATCATTTGTTCACTTCATTTTGCTCCTACTGGCCTGAAATTTTTCATTCAAAAAAATAAAGAACTTCAAAGTAGGGGTAGAATTATCTGGACCTTGTCACATTGTCAACTGTGGTAGACAGAAGAAAACTGTGTTTACTTTCTCAAGAATAATGAGTAATCTAGAGTTAGAACACAAGTTAGGAACCAAATTTCATATTTCTCCTTTTCTTTAGCAGGCTTTGTTTTGTTTTGCTTTGCTTTTTGGTACTGAGGATTAAAGCCAGGGGCACTTTACCACTGAGCCACATTCCCAGCCCTTTTTATTTTTTATTTTGAGACAGGGTCTCACCAAATTGCCCAGCCTGGCCTTAAATTTGCAATCCTCCCACCTCAGCCACCCAAATCACTGGGATTACAGGCATGTGCCATTGCACCAGCAGTAGTGATTTCTTTCTTGAAAGTAAGCCAATATTTAATTTTACATCTGTATTAAAGGAACATTCGTAATTGAAAAGCAGTATTTAGGTCTGAAATTTCTTTTGCTCAAATTTTAGATTTTAGCCTTCCACACTCGAGTCAAGGGTAGAAGCACCAAATGTGTGTAAAGCCCTTTCAGTGATTCATTCCTCCACATGTGTTCTGGGTTTGCTGTATTCACAATACAGAGGAGATAAAAATAAAGAAAGGGAAGTTAAATATGAATCACTTTTTCAGCATCTTCATGAGACAATGATGAGTAGCATAGTACTTTAACCTTTTGCCTCCATTAACTTCATTATGCTGGGAAATCATACCTTTTTGCCAAAATAGAAAAGAGAGGCCAATGGCACCAAAAAACAGAGAAGGAATAATAGCATGAATAAATGTAACATTCAACTATTCTCATTTCAAAAATCACTACAAAAGATGGCAGCAGTCGAGCTCAGCAGCACATGCCTATAATCCAGCAGCTCAGGAGGGTAAGGCAGGAGGATTGCGAATTCAAAGCCAGCTTCAGCAAAAAAAAAAAAAAGAGGCACTATGCAACTCAGCTGAGACCCTATATCTAAATAAAATACAAAATAGGGCTGGGATGCTCGGAGGTCAAGTGCCTCTGAGTTCAATCTCTGGTAACCGCCCTCCCCCCATAAAAAGATCAAACTAATTTAGGGACTCCCTTTTCTTTTTTAATTACACCTATTCATTGTCAAAATATTTTACCTATTGCTTTTCTCTATATAATCTCTATTTTTTCCTCAGTCTCCTCTGTTTATACCTTCCAGCAGCAAGTAAAACACAAAGGCATTCCTCAAATGTTCTAGTTATATTCAGAATTCCTAACCTAGAACCTACTCAAACATGAAACTTTTAACCTTAAACATTCTATAAACTCTTAACAAGAAAGCAGTTATACTAACAAGGTTTGTTGATTAAAATATCATATTAACAACAAAAAAAAAACTAGCAGAATGCAATAATAGTTTTAAATAAATCTGTATTTTACCCATCACAAGAGTTACCTACATTTTTAAGAACTGGAGCACACACATAGGTTTGAAATATATTATTGAATTGGCCTAAAGACAATACCTTTAGATGTGAATACAGATTAAAGATCAAAACATTCCATACCAATTTGGATATTCTCTGCCAACAGACTAAGAACCAAAGTTTAGATCTCAAACTTGGTGTGTTAACAGAATCACCTACAAAGCTTGTTAAAACTCTATTTCTGGGCTGGGGTTGTGGCTCAGTGGTGGAGCACTTGCTTAGCACGTGTGGGGCACTGGGTTCAATCCTCAGCATTACATACAATAAATAAAATAAAGGTGATATATATATTTCTAAGCCCTACCACTAACCAAATCTGACTTGTAATTCAGCATTTGTCCAATAGATGGCATCACTCTTTTACCAATCAAAGGAAAGGTGCTACAGCAAAACAACAACAACAAAAAAAAAAAACTAACAGTAGTAGTCAAAGAACACTGTAATTTCAACATAAACAAAATACAATGGTTAATTGAAATTTTACTTTTTCCTCTTTGGCTTTATAGGGAGAATTATTTGCTGCTATCTACAGAATCATGTTCATAAACAAAACAAAACTTTTAACAAGTCATACCATAAATATTACCACATAGAACTATTGTTTAATGCTATTATATTTCATCAAATCTAAAATGCCACTGATTATAAGACAACACTATTTTACGTGCTGGAAAGAAATGGGGGGAAATGCCTCAAAATAAATTCTGACACAATTTTTTATTATTTAAATTTTTTTAATACTGATTTTAAGAATTCCAATTTCTCACTTAATTAAAAATAATTTAATCAGACATTATTAACTGTTTTCATAAATTTGTCTATATTTGGCTACTCTGTTTCAATGCTGATTCACAGAATATTTCTGAAGATACTAAACAAAATTAAAGCTAACATGAGAAATATTAACAATGCTCATACATCAACTAGAGTGGTGACAAAATGAACATTTATGAGTATACCTTTGAGTACACAGGCAAATAAATCAGAACTGCTGCTTTACTGACAGTAACTATAAAATCCTATCTAGTATTAAGCCTTAACTCATGAGTCATACTAACAATCAAGATACCACTCACTTAACCTAGATTAAATTCCTTGCTAGACTTTCTTGTTCATGTCTGCTCTCTCCCTGCCATCCCACACAATACTCTCACACAATAAGAGTAAGTTTTAAAAGCTAAATCAGCTCATAATCCTCTTAATTAGACAAGTGGAATAGTTTTTCTCTGGCACTTTGAAGAAAATTATCCTATTATCCGCAAGGATCTTGAAGGCAGGAACTTTGCCTCCTAGAGGGCATGGATTTAACTTTGTTCACTGTTATCTCCTTATTTCTTTGCACATGGTTGGTACACAAGAAATGTCTGATGAATGGAATGAATTAATGAATCTAACTCTGGATACTTTCCCAACTTCTCATCTCGTCAAGCCTTCTCCTTGTATAGGATGCTGCTCTTGGCCTTCCTCCTGTTCCCTCAAAACTTCCCACCAGGCCTTTGAAACTTGTTAACCTCTTTTAGAGAAATGATTTTACCAAACTGCTCTGCAAGGTTGACTACTTCTGTTTCTTCAGATCTCTACTTTTTAAAGGGCACTTCCTCAAAGACATGTACCTTGTTTAAAAAAATCCCCTTCTTCAACATAAATATTGTAACTACACCCATATCATTTATTTCATCTCATAATTATGAGTTAACTGTCTCACCAGATTTTTTAATTCTAGGAAGACAAAGACCATGTGTTCTGACAGAAAAAAAAATGTATATTCAGTGCCTATTCCAAGATGAAATACACACTACAGGCTTAATAAATGTTAGATGAGTGAGAGAGAGACAGAAAGACAGAGAGATTGATTCAGACACACAAAGCGCTTCCAGCATCTTACTGCTCTGGAAACAATCTTTATGTAACAGTCTAATCATGTTACAAAACTTTACCCTAAAATATCATTATAGCTTTAGATTATATCTTCTAGCAAACATGTTTAATTTTTTAAGGTTCTTGCTATGGTAATAAGTCTTAATTGTCAAGGATTTTATTAAAATCTTTTTGCTTACATTTTCTTCTAATGTTTTTATTTTTAAAAAATTAGCTCTTTAGGGGGCTGGGATTGTGGCTCAGCAGTAGAGCGCTCCCCTAGCACAGGCGAGACCAGGGTTCGATCCTCAGCACCACATAAAAATAAAGGCATTGTGTTGTGTCCCTCTACACCAAAAAAATAAACATTTTTTTTTTTTATTAGCTCTTTAGGGCTGGGGTTGTGGCTCAGTGGCAGAGCACTTGCCTCACGTATGTGAGGCACTGGGTTCGATCCTCAGCACCACATAAAAATAAGCAAACAAAATAAAGATATTATGTCCATGTATAACTAAAAAAGTATTTTTAAAAAATTACCTCTTTGGGGCTGGGCTTGTGGCTCAGCGGTAGAGCGCTTGCCTAGCATATGTCAGACCCTGGTTTAATCCTCGGCACCACGTAAAAATAAATAAATAAATAAATGTATAAAAAATTTGAAAGAATTTTTTAAAAATTAGCTCTTTATTTCATCTGGCATTTAATGTGGTATAACTAAGATGAGTGTTTTCCAAATGACAGCCATTATACTCAATTCATGTCATCTTTATATTAACTCTGGGTTCAATTCTGTTTCCTTGATATAGTTATCTACTTATGTGCCAGTTCCACACATTTTAATCCAATGGATCATGTATCATGATTTACTTAGGTAAGTCCACCTGCATTGTTCTCACAAATAAACTGCAAAACCATTCGGGCATGTTTCAAGAATATTCCCATTGCAGTTCTGCTACAGTTATAGATTTGGGGGAAGCTGACATATTTATATTAGTGTTTCTAACTATGCAATAATGAAAATTATGCTCCATCCTTTTCATTAATGATGCTATTTATTCAATTTTCTTATCTACCTAACATTTCCAAAATAATGTCAAATACTAATAAGAACAAACCTCTGTGACCACTTCCTAACTTCAGTAAGCATTTCCAGTATGTGATCATCAGTAAGCATAATACTGGCTATTAGTGTGAAATATGTGTTTTCAAAGTACATTTATTGTACTATTATTTATTTAAAACAGGATATAAAATATCATTCAATTATTACTTTATTAAGAGTTTATTTGAACTGATTGTCAAAATATATAACATTTTACAATAGTCAACAAACACCATGAGATTCTCTTTTCCTTTCACCTAAAACAAATAAAATTATGTATTAAGTCATCCTATCATTCCTGAAATAAACTCCTTTTGGTCATGTAGTATTTTCCTTTATCATAATGCTAACCCTATCTGCTAATATTTTATTATAATGTTCATATCTAAATATATAAGCAAAACTGGTTAGAAGGAGTTCGCCATTGTTGTTTCCTTTATTTTTCTATATGGGTCTCACTATGTTGCCCAGGCTGACCTCAAATCCTGGGATCAAGTAATCTTCCTGCCTCAGCTTCCTGAGTAGTTGGGACTATAGGTGCATATAACATAACTTTGGAGGTTTGGTTTTGACCTTTATCCATTTTGGGAGGAGGGAGTTATCCTTCTTTCTTTAAATAGATTTAATTATCTCTGCCAATATTTCAATTTATTCAACAAGCATTTATTAACAAATACTGTGGACTTGTCAGACACTGGCACTATACAGATAAAAAATGATTTGTGTTCCCATAAAACTCATATGTTGAAACCCTAAATCCTCAGTGTGATGGTAAGAGGAAAAGGGGTTAATTAGGCTTTGAGGATAATCCTATTCATGGGATTAGTGCCCTTATAAAAGGGACCTCTCTTGCCCTTTGTCACCATGTGAGAAGGGGGTCACAGGAAGATGACAGCAGTCTTAAGAGAGAGGAAACAGGTCCTCATCAGACACCTGTACCTTGATCTTGGACTCTCCAACCTCCAGAACTGTAAGAAACAAGTGTTGCTGTAAAAGCCACCCAATCTATAGTAATCTTTGTCATTGCAGCCAAGACTAAGAAAATATACAACCCTGGTACAAAATATTATGTGAACAACAATGAAGAAATACATACGGAAGTGTACATATGTATGATCAATACAATACCAAAGCTACAGAGGGAGACTTCACAGAATTAAAACCTAAAATCTTAAAGGCAAGTATGAGAAACAGAAAGGAGAATAAATATTCCAAAACTTTTTTGTGAAGAAATCATTTACACTTGCTCTCAAATAATTGTAAATAGTATGTTTACATTTCCCATAAGATGATGCTATGTTACTAATGGCAACCTGAAATTGTGTATTGGTATGATTATTAGCAAGGCCTACATTTCTTCCCACATTATGTACATAAGACTTAATATTTGTAGATTTTCTTGTTTTTAAAAACTCATCCTTAATTCTTGGGTTTTCCCACTACTCTTTCAAATTTACCGTATTTCTTATTGTTCCCTGTGGCTTTCTACAATCTTTAGCTATTCAGCATTTATGAACTCCAAAACTCAAAGAACTAGCACAGGCTGAAATATTCAGAACAAGACAAGCAGCAAAAATTTAACATTCACATTTCATCATGATGCTGGTATAGTTTTCATGTTGCATGGTCTCTTTGAGATTATGAGAATTTCTTCAACACTGATCTACAGCCAGGCTCTGATCTATCTTATTAAATTATAAAGTCTTGAATGTAAACTGAAAGAAACTCAGGATTTTTTGTAACATGGTATATGACAGAAAGTGTCCTCAGACAATACATTATGGTAATTTGAAGAGTGCAGTATGTACATAGCTGAGATTAATCACAAAACAGTACATATTGCTTGTAGTATAAAATGGCCCAACCACTCTAGAGGACAAGTGTATTCAAATTTTGAAAATGTACACACCATTTAAGCAAATTTCTTTCTATGAATTTACCCACCCCACCAAAAAAAAAAAAAATCAAAAAACATACATGGATATATAGTTAAGAATATTCATTCAGTGCATCAGTGTTTTATAATACTGAAAATTGCAAATTTTCAACAGGAAAAGATGTTCAAATAAATGCAATGGAATATTATAAAGTCATGTGAAATTACCAAAATCTGTAAGAAATGATGGAGAAAGATGGTCAAGGCAATTTATGAAAAAAAAAACATAAGACATCATATTATGCTTAGTTGTACTAAAACAGCAGGCATTAGTTAAATGTATATACTAATAAAAATTTTATTTATCTATAAAAGTTACATTTAAATAAATTTAAAATTAAGTTCCTCATTCACACTAGCCACATTTCAACCGCTTAAAGAGCCACATGCAGCTATTGGCTACCATTTCTGACAGAGCAGATATGGAATATTTTTACCATTATAGAAGTATTACTGAATAGAAAAAGAAACAGAAATAATGAAATAAACATATGTAGGAAAAAAATGACTATAGTGAAACATGAGGATTACAAATTGGAAGCCAACCTGGGCAAACTCAGATTCTTTATCAAAATAAAACATAACAAGGTCTTGGAATATACCTTAGTGGCAGAGCACCTCTGGGTTCAATCCAGTACAGGGGGGAAAAAAACTGGAAACATTGAAACAACAAATAACAACTTTTAGTTGTTAGTAATACGTTGGGTTTTTAAGTTTTTGCTCATCTTATTTTCTAAATTTAAAAATAATCAACTACAATGGATTTTCTATGTACTAAAATCAATTGTTTTAAAAAAAACAATGAAATTTTTAAAAATAAAATGCCCCAGCTGTAAATAAAGATTGCAGATTAATTTTTTTCTTTTTTTACAAAAGGGGAAATTATGGAACAAACTACAAACTTAGAGAAGTATTTTTTCAATTACTACTTTGCTGCTTTGAAAATGTCTTTTTTAAAAATATTTTTTTAATTGTCAATGGACCTTTTTTTCTATTTATTTAAATGTGGTACTGAGAATCAAACCCAGTGCCTCACACATGCTAGGCAAGCACACTACCACTGACCCACAATCCCAGCCCATATATCATTTTTTTAAATCTCTTTCTTTGCAATTTATTTAAAAAGGGATTACTGAGACCCACTAACAAAGTTTGGGGATTTTGCCCTGTATCCAAATGTGAGTTATCCTAAATCTGACCATAAGTTATTATAGCTATTAATTTATTTTAACGTAAGATGAATTCTTCTTATGCTTCCTTAAAATGAAGCATTACCTAGAAAAGTGAAAAAATATCAATAGTCACACATATCAGCTCAAATCTGAGTTTCCTCTCAAAAAATAAGTAAGAGTGTGTCTCTGTGTCATTCTTTCCATCTGAGCCTCCATGGTAGCAAATGATTTTTATCTCACATCTTTTATAGCAAGGCAACAGTTTCCATGGAAACCACAAGGCAAACATCCACTACTGCTTCCAAGGACATTGTAAATACACGTAAACTAAGGTACCAGCTTACTTTCTCTTATTAATATTTTAAAATTCAACAATAGTTAGCTACTGCTTTTGTTGTGTTGTCTCTGTGAATAAATCTATAGGTAAGTAATTCTATGCCCCTCAAGCATCAACCAGCATCTAGAAATCAGGTATGTGTGCGGTGAAGGGCAGGAGATTCCAGAAAGCTGTGGAGCCAGCATGTATTCCAGATGATGTCATCTCTTACAAGTAAGACAGCAAATCAGAATAGAAATCAGTGAAGCACTTAAACAAAAAAGACAAAACCCCCTTCTAATAGCATGGTAGAGCATATAAATTTAACTAGGCCAAGAAGCTGATTAAAATAAGGGGGAAAAGGCAAAAATAAATCACAACCGAAGAAGTGGTCACTCACCTCTCTCAACATATTGTTTTCTTTTTCCTTCTGTTCCAAAAGGCTTTCTAGGTGGTGGACATGCATCTCTGCCTCTGCCAGCCGTCTTGTTCTTTCATGGTCTTCCTCAGTAGCCTTGGCAGACAGACCTTTGCTCTGCAACATCTCCAAAAGCTTCTTAATGGACTCATCCCTAGCATTTAAGGTTTGCTTCTGCGTCTCAATACGAAGCTCCATTTCCTCCAGGGTCTTTCGTAGAAGGAACAGCTCTTTGGCCTGCCGCTCATGCTCAGCATGCAGCCTCTGGAAGTTCTCCTCTGTCAGCTCTGCCACACAAGGTTCACCTGTCCTACTGCTACTGTCTTGCTGAAACAACTGATTCAGGTCCCTCTGGATTCGCAATTCATCCTGGAGAGCCTGGATTGTCATCTGCATGTGCTAGAACCAAGACAAAAAGAAAAACCCAAATCAGCTTTCCCTCTCAAGTAGCAAAAACAGAGCAGCTTGGGAGGAGCTGAAAATAGCTACAAGGTCTGCCTTCAGCAAATCAGGATTCAACTTATTCTGTTTTACCACTGAGCCACATCGATAGCCCTTTTTATTTTGAGACAGGGTCTTGTTACATTACCAGACTGGCCTCAAACTGCTCAGCCTCCAGAGTCACTGGGATTACAGGTGTATGACTCTGCAACCGGCTCCAACAGGTGTACTATTAATTTCGATTTTCTGACAAGGACAATGAGCTTAGGGAGGTTTAAGTAACCTAAGAACACATGGTGACAGAACTGGCTTCAGAGAATCAGTATCTTAATACATCTTTTTATTTTAAAGATCTATTTTTTAGTTATAGGTGGACACAATATCTATTTTATTTTTACGTGGTGCTGAGGATCAAACCCAGTGCTTCACACATGTTAGCTAGTTAATACATCTTTTGATTGAGAATCTTGATCTTCTACAGTTGTTAAAAAATCTTTAAAATATGCTGGCATTTAAATGCATTTTAAGAATCATATTCATAAATTAAAATTAAAATACCTAATAATTTATAATAAGTTTATTCTTGGTAAGAAAAAGTAGTGCTTTTTAAGCATTAGAAGACTACTTGCTAATAAAATAATACCCCAGCTGGAAACTATTTTAAAAAGCTGATGTCTTTGCATTAATAACAAAAAACTGGGGGTTGGGGTTGTTGCTCTGTCACAGAGCACTTGCTTATTGTGCCAAGGCCTGGTTTCAAGCTTCCAACAAAGTACTGCAAAAAATAAATAATACCCTCTAACCCTCCCCTATTCTTCCCTTTAAAAGTCACCATAACATTGTGAAAAGAAAAATTAAAAGAGTTCAAAAAATATTTGTAACATACACAGGAAGTAAAAGATTATTTTCCTAACATAAAGATGTCTTAAAATAGATTTTTTAAAAAATGTCCCAGTAATAAAATGGGGAAGGACAAGAACAGCTGAGTCACAAGAGGGAATACATAGTGCTAGTAGATATGTAAATAGATATTCAGCCTTTCTTACAATAAAAAAAAAATGTAAAAAAATAAAATAAAAAAGAAATTAAAATAACCAGTCAAAAGTATGGGGAAATGAGACTGAGTGCTGTGGTGCAGGCCTGTAATCCCAGCTGCTCAGAAGGCTGAGGTGAGAGGATGGCAAGTTCAAAGCCAGCCTCAGCAACTTAGTGAGACCCTGTCTCAAAATAAAAAATAAACAGAGCTGAGGTTAAGTGGCTCAGTAGTTAAGTGCCCTTGGGTTCAGTCCCCAGTAATCACCCCCATGCACCCCGCTCCAAAAAAAAGTATGGGGAAATGAAATGGCTATTTGTAGACATTGCATGGTGGAAGTTTAAATCTGTAAAGGCACTTTGAGAAATAATTTGTATGCCCAAATTGAAATTGTGCATACTTTAATCCATCATTTACATCTTTGCCAATTTATCCTCAAGAAGAGTTTGGATATGTGTACAAAGATAGGTGTACAAAAGTACCATTCACAATAGTGAAGAATATTTATTAGTAGTTATAAATAAAATAATTTAATATCCGTAAGTAGAATTCTATGCAAATATCTTCCCAATTTTTTACTGAGGTAAAATACATATAGCATAATATTTATCATTTTAACTATATTCAAGTATGCAGTTTAGTGGCATTAAGTACATTTATATTGCTATAAAATCATCACTACCATCCAATTTGCAAAATTGATATTCTAACCAATTACACCAGAACTCCACATTCCCTTCTCCTCTTAGCCTTCTAGCAGCACTATTCTACTTTCTATTTTCATAAATTTGACTATTCTAGACAATCATGGAAGTGGAATCTATAGTTTGTGTCTATGATTGTATCTCATGTCACCTAGCCTAATGTCCTCAAGGTTCATCTGTGTTGTGGCATATATCATAATTTTTTCCTTTTTAAGGCTGAAAAACATGTAGGCATTTTTTAAAAATATTTTTGAATGAGTAAAATATATTCAAATGACTCAAAATTGAAGAGTTGAGGGGAGGAGGAGATGGGGTGTGACTGCTAATGGTCAAGGATTATTGGTGACAAAATGTTCTAGAAGTAGGTAGGGTGACTGGTGTAAAACATTTAACATGCCGAAAGCCACTAAATTGTATACTTTGAACAGGTGAACTTTATGGTATGGGAATTCATATCTAAAAAAGCTGTTTTTAAAAAAAGCTCAAGAGGAATAAAATAAGCACATTAAAATGTTTTTAGAAATTTCCCCTCAATTATTCTAGTTTTTTAAAAAATGAAAATTACTTGGGGGGGGGGGGCTGGGTTTGTGGCTCAGTGGTATAGAGTACTTGCCTAGAACAAGTTAGGTACTAGATTCGATCCTCAGCATCACATAAAAATAAATAAACAAAATAAAAATATTGTGTCTATCTATAACTAAATAAAATAAAAATAATTTTTTTAGTTGTAGATGAACATAGTACCTTTATTTTATTTATTTATTTTTATGTAGTGCTAAGAATCAAACCCAGGGCCTCGCATGTGCTAGGTGAGCACTCTACCATTGAGCCACAAACCTAGCCCTGTATACTCATTTTAAAATCAAAATTGGGATCATCCTATACTTGTAAGGCATGTCCTCTACCACTGAGCTACAGCCTCAGCCCCTATAATCTGTGTTTTTATACTTAAAGATTATATATTGTGACCATAGATTTTGTTAATAAATATAAACCTAAATTGTTCTTAATTTATGCAAAGTATTAAATTCTGTAGACTAGTTTCTTTCAGTGGACTGTGAGGACTATTTTGGTTTGAGTGCCAGTTCTGTCACCATGTAATTCTCTGAAGCCTAGTTTCTTTCTTTACCCTCTAAAGTTACTTTTCTTAGTGAATTTATGCCAAAAAAAAAAAAAATGAGAAGTTCAATAACAAAACTGATTTCTAGGTATAACCATTCCTCCTTTTTTGAATATTTATCATTAATTCACAGAAGCCAGGAGAAGTATATGTTGGCTAAGGCTAATAGTGTCACACATTGACACATATGATTAAATCTAGCGTGGCAATTTTTTGATGAAGAAAATACAAACTACTGATGTGTCTATGAAGCTCTGCTCCCACCCAGTTCACTATAAATTTAAAACAATGCTCTGATGGGTGGCCTAGAAGGCAATTTTCTCCTCAAATCAGCATTCTCTCTTTAGGCTACAATCACGCTAGATTTATAAAAATTCCTGCCAACTGCTTTGGAAGATAAAAAAAGAAATAGGCTAAAAGCCAGGCTACTCCTTCTCTAGCATGTTCACAAGAAGATAAAATGAGCATACTCACAAACTTCATATACATTTAAACAGATTCACTGATTTTAGTGGAAAGATCTCTGAGGAGAATTTCTATTCCAGAATTCTGCTCCTGACACTGCAAAATTATCTTACACTCCAAATTTTATAACACCCTACTAGTCTACTTTTCATTCTAAACTTAGCTTAATAAAACACTTAAATGTAAAACACTAAAATTTACTCTAAGGATTATGCTACTATTACACCAAGCTGGACCTCAGTGAAATGGGAGGATTCTGAGAATAACAACAGTGAAAATTCTTCAATACCTGACAGGGACCTATGACTTTTATTAGAAAAATTATCATGATTTTCTCTTTCTTTCACATTATAATTTTTATCTATTTAACTTCCCAATCAAACTACATGCCTTTTGAGGGTATTAACTCCTACTTGCATTTGTGTCCTCACCATATGGCACCATGCCTGGTACACAGATGGTCCTCAAAAAAAAAATTTTTTTTTTTAGTATTTGCTGAATCAATGAACTAATGGGATTGTTTTAATTTAGTTGTTTTTTGCCTATTTAACCTTTCTACCTTCCTAACTATACTGATAAGTATTGTCAGACTTAGGATGTTTTAGGAATAACATTCTGTTCACATCTCCTGTACATCTACTTATACTCTTTAATATGTTGCCTGTTCTTTACTCTCCATCATAAGGCTATAAATTGGTTTGAATTGGTTTCCAGGAATTTTATTACACTGAGATTATTCATCCATAGTTCTCCTGCTTCAAAAGACAAGAGACATACCAATGATGTCTCCTTTCCTACTCTTTAACTACAGAGAAGAAACAGAATGGAGCTGCAACAAATCACAGAAGGCATCATACAACTAAGATGACTATATATACACTGCTTTGCCACAAAAGTTATGAGATTCAATTCTGTAGCTTTCTTAGAAGTTGGTTCAATTTAACCAGCATACTACTGTGGGGATGAGAAAGAAAGAACAGGAAAAAGGAAGGAAGGATTTTGTGAAGAGAAGCACTGAAACAAAGTAGTATCCCAAACCATACATCACAATAGTAAAAATATATTAAGCAATGCCAAGATTAAAGAGACTCATTCATTAAAAATAACATCAATTATTACTTTCTAAAAATGTTAAAACTAAAATTAATCACCAATCCGATTTCATAACAACCATGTCCTTAGTAATTAGCTTGAGAATGCTGTTGGTAATAAGCAATGGGAGGAATTACAAGGGTCTATAAAGTTACTGTTCATTCTAGCACCGTTTTCTTTTCTTTCTTGGTGCTGAGAATCAAACTTAATAGAACATATTAAGTTCTACCACTGTGCTATACCCACCAGCCCCCCAAAAATATTTTCTTGCTTCACACTCTAACCCCAAAGTTTCAAGCATCTGTAACAGAGGTAAGTGAGGTATACAAAATTTCCAAATTTGGTCACTGAAATAATAGTATATAAATCAACAATGAGAAAGAAAGGCAGAGAAAAGGAAGGTTAGGTGGTAAGAATGAGCTATGAAAGCATTAACAGCTCATCTTGGCAATGCTGTTACTGCGAATGGATTTTGCTGAATGAACACAGATTGGAGGGAAGAGGCTTGGCTATCTGAGGGGAGTCCCTGCTGACACTCAGCTGTAGCATATATCGTACAGCCTACAAGGGCCAATTTATGTCAAGCAGAGCTGTATCACCACTGAATTTACTGTGTGCTCAAAGCTCATCACCAAGTTATGGAACTTTTTCCGCCAAATCCCATCCCCACTACCACCTTTCCTTCAGAGTAAAAGAAGAAGCAAGGACCAGTACAGAGTTCATAACCTTACAGTCTCAAAAAAGCACTAATGCACAGTACTATTGTTTTAGGTGCATTCACATAAACTATCACTAAAATCAGCAGCAGCAGCATTTAAATTAAGATGAAACTAAATTATTTATATCAATAATTATCTCTGGGGAAGAAATTACAAAAAGTATATATAAAGAGTATCTGTAAATCAGAATTATTTAAAATTATTCACATTTTTAAGACTTAGCACTTTTAGTAACATGCTTTCTTATAAAACTCAAATCTAGCTATTAGACTAATCCAAATGAAAGTCACTACACAAAGTAGCTGACAGATTTTAACAAGTAATCCACTGCAAAAGATTAACTGATTCCAGATCAGCAACATCGTAATTTACAAGTGTGTTTTTCAGTATACTGTACTGTATATATCCCTGCAACATAAGTAAAATATAAGTAGCCTGACTAGTACACAAAAGAAAATGTCAGCTAGTTCTTCTAATGTTGAAATTCTAGTGTAGAGCAACTAGAGGCTAAAAGGTATATATGAACAGTCTTATAAATTTTGTCCAAAATGTATTTCATTAAAAGTATTGGGACTCAGGGTGTAGCTCAGGATTGAAGTGCTTGCCTAACATGCAGGAGGCTCCTGGGTTTAATCCCCAGCACCACAAAAGGAAAAACAAAAAAAGTATTATTTACAAATATAAATCAATCAACCTACCTCATTCCACAACCACAGAGATGTTCCCCTCCTCATGAAATTATCCTACTCCAACCAAAGAACTTCAGTCTTCAACTTCCAATATTTCATGTTTTTTTTCATATTATAAACCATGGCTTTCAAGTTCAAGGCTAGGCTAGAAAACTTTGCAAGAGCCTGTCTCAAAATTTTTAAAAAAGCCAGGCACATGTCTATAATCCCGACCTCTCCGGAGGCTGAGACAGGAGGATAGTGAGTTCAAAGCCAGCCTGAGCAAAGCGTGAGGCACTAAGCAACTCAGTGAGAATATGTCTCTAAATTAAAAAATATAAAACAATAGGGCTGGGATGTGGCTCAGTGGTTGAGTGCCCCTGAGCTCAATCCCCAGTACCCAACCCCAAAAAAAACAAACAAAACAAAAAAAATTTTAAAAGGTAGAGCATCACTGGTTCAAGCCTCAATACCTTAAAAAAAAAAAAAAAAAGTGTCACAGATCCACTACCACTCACTGCTGATCCCACAGCATTCCCTTTTTACGCTATTCTATCACCAATCTTCCAACCACTAACCATCAATCTCATCTTTTTCAAGTGCTTTTTTTAATCTTATTTTACCTTATTATCTCCCCCTTATTATCTATTACCTTATTATCTCCCTATATGTTCTCTACTGATAAAACACATTTTCAGATGTAGATATCACAGAAGTCTCTTCAGATCTTCACTGCTTCTACCTACATCTTCTAATATGTTGCCAATTCTTTGGCCTCAAAACAATAGTTTTGAATTACTTAAGCAAATCATTTGCTTCCCAAGACCTGTTTCTTCACCTATAAAAAGGGGCTGAATTCAGTATCTGTCAAACTTGCTCAGAGTTTAGTCAGTAGATATACATCAACTTCCACTCTTTGTTCCAAGCAAAGTTGTGTTCCTTTTCTTTGTTTTACAGATTTAATTTAGACTAGTAATTGTCAGTCCTATCACATATTTGAATAACCTGGAAGGTTTCAGGACATTCCAGAGCCCAGGCATCAATTCCTCAGAGATTCTGATTTGACTGGTCTGGGGCCAACTTAGCTAAGAGTTTAGCTTTCTTTTTCTTTTTTTTTTTTTTAAACTACATAAGACATAGTTGGACAAGGATTGTGGCTCAGAGGTAGAATGCTTGCCTAGCACATGCAAGGCCCTGAGTTCCATACTCAGCACCATGTAACAAAAAATAAATAAAATAAGAGTATTGTGTCCAACTACAACTAAAAAAATAAATATTAAAGAAAAAACACATGGTTGATAATTCCAAATTCTGAAAAACACTGGCTACAATTCTTGGTGCTGCATTCATGTCCTACAAATCCATGTGGCACCTGAACCTAGATTCCTTACAAAGGTCCAAATTCTGAAATCTAAGACTTTTTTTGCAAACCACTAGAAATCTCACCAGTAAACTTAGAATGCACACGACTGTTTTTAGTTTTTATTTATCCTACTGTAAATATTTATACCTATCACAGAACAAATAAACAAAAGAAAAAACCATAGGATTACATTTATGTACAAACTTTATAGTGTTAGGAATCAGGATGGTGCTAGGGGAAATAACCAGAAGAGGTCACAAAGGGGTAATTCTGATTGTTGATAATAAGATATTTTTTCATCTGGGTGTTACATCTAAGTGAATATTCACATTGTAAAAACTCAAAGTATATGCACTTAGGATTTGTGTGCTCACTATTTATGCTATATTTCAATGTGAATTTTACTTTAAAAATTGTATGATACCATATTTACAAGAATAAATCAACATGTTCTGTTTTTCTCTGTAAGCTCTATTAAATTTTATTTCTCTGCAAGCTCTATTAAATTTATTTCACAGAAGTGGGCCCAACAGACCAAATGCATTTGGAGTTTAATTGAGATAACCGGGCAGTTGCAGGAGGCCCTGTTAACTAATTGATTAAGCTATAAACAATTAACTAGATAAGGTATAAACAGCTGACTGGTTGACAAACTAAGCTGCAGCCAACTTTTCTATGCATCTTCCATTTTCTATAAATACTGACAGATCAAGTTGTTGGCTGGAGTTCTCAGAACCTGCTCTGGTCTGTGAGCTGCTCAATTCATGAACTGGTCTTGTTTTGGTTTTGTTTTGTTTTGTACAAGTAAACTCTACTAAATTTAATTAATTTAATTCTAAGAAAATCTCCTTTTAAAACCTCTTTCACATATCTCTACCTCTGGCTCACTATCTCCATCTTCATCTATCTTTCTCTATCATCTCTTTCTAATACCTTTCTAATACCTCAGACAACAATTTCAAAAAAGAAATGCCAGGCTGGAGTTGTGGCTCAATGGTAGAGCACTTGCCTAGCACAGGTTAAGGCACCGGGTTCGATCCTCAGCACCACATAAAACTAAATAAATAAAAATAAGGCATTGTGTCCACCTGCAATTAAAAAGATACTTTTTAAAAAAAGAAAGAAATGCTATCATTGGGGCTGGGGTTGTGGCTCAGGGTAGAGTGCTTGCCTCACATTGGGAAGCACTAGGTTCAATTCTCAGCACCGCATATAAATAAATGAATAAAATAAAGGTCCGCCAACACTAAAAAATATTTTTAAAAAAGAAATGCTAATCATTGACCTTTTATAAATATTTTTGTTCTTGTTGATAGACCTTTATTTTATTTATTTATTCATATGTGGTGCTGAGAATTGAACCCAGTGCCTCACACATTCCAGGGAAGCACTCTACCACTGAGCCACAACCTCAGCTCTATCATTGACTTTTTGCTAATAATTTGAAGGCTTAAATAAAACAGAAAAATTGCTAGAAAAATAAAATTTACCCAAAATCACTAAAGGAAAAACAGTAAGTAAATATATACCTAGAGACTGAATTAGAAGTTTAAGTCTTTCCCAAAAAAGAAAACACCAGGAACAGGCAATTTTCCTAGCAAATTTCTAGCAAAAAACATGTAATTCCAGGTTAATACAAACTTTTCAAGAAAATAGGAGTAAAAATCCCCACCAGATTTTGAGACTGGGATATCTGATACCAAAACAGAAAAGTGGCAGCAGAAAGCCAGGTACTGCCAATGTTGCTAAGGAAAACATGCAAATGAAGAACAAAAACCCTAACAAAATTCAGCAGTAGTTTAAAAAAAAAACCATCGCATCTACATTAGAGAAATGTCTTTCTAGAATACAAGGTTTAACTTCATCGTGTTAACAAATTAGAACAGGAAACCATATAGTTATCTCAACAAACACTGAAAAACACACACAAAAAAATCAATATCCATTTATGATTTAACAAAGAAAACCCTCTCCAAACAGGACTATAAGGGATGTTCACTAACCCAATGAAGAGTATCTCCCAAAAACCTACAATATGAGAGAAATATCAGAAGAATCCATTTTAAAATCTGGAATGAGAGAAGGGTATCTGCTATCAGCATTAACATGAACATTCTTCTAGAGTTGCTAACCAATGAAATAATATAAGGAAGCAGAGGCACAGAGACCCAGGAGGCTGAGGCAGGAGGATTACAAGTTAAAGGTCAGCCTGGGCAACATAGCAAGACACTATATCAAATATAAAAATTTCTTTAAAGGGCTGGGAGTGTAGCTCAGTGCTTGCCTGGCATACATAAGGCTCTGAGTTTAATCTGCAGTACAACAAAAATAAAAAGAGAAAAGGGAAAACAAGGTATCCAAAATTAAAAGAAGGAAACAATCTTTCTACAGAGTTTGCATGATGAACATACAGGAGAAATTACTAACAATATACCTATATCTTTAAGCATTCAGCAAGACTGGTAAATATAAGACCAAAATGTAAACATAATTAAATTTTTCCAATAGGAACTAATACTTTAAAAGTATAATTAATAGAGAAAGAAAGAAAAACTTGGTAAGAATGAAAAGGTACCTAGGATTTAAAACAAGAACAAAAAAGGTACTGTTTTGGGCCAGGGGTGTGGCTCAGTAGTAGAACATTTACCTTGCATGTATCAGACCCTGGATTCCATTCCCAATACCACAACACAAATAACCAATGCTTTTATACATAAAATTATAAAATGTTCTTGAAAGTAAAGCAGAATATAAATATTTGTACACAATTTTAATATTTTCCATGGCAACCATCAAATAAGATGTGTCTACCATTTTTTTTAGAGAGAGAATTTTTTAATATTTATTTTTTAGTTTTCAGTGGACACAACATCTTTATTTTATTTTTATGTGATGCTGAGGATTGAACCCAGCACCCCGCACATGCCACACGAGTGCGCTACTGCCTGAGCCACATCCCCAGGCACCTAACATTCTTTTGCATGTGATTTTGTAAAGCATCTACATTCTCTTGTAAGTAGATAAAAGAGCATCACAAAAAAATTACTGAAGAAAATTTTTGAAAAATGAACAACAGAAACTGTACATAAGTTTACTTCATGTTGTAGCAGCATTATTGTGAGTAATAGGAATACCACATGTAAAGGAAAATAAATTTACTTTTCAGACCCCACCAAAACTATCATATGAACTACAATATCTGTATTTGCTACCATTACTTCAAAATAAAAAATAAATATTTGTCTCCTGCTGTTTCTTTTTATTTCTTTCTTTCTTTCTTTCTTTCTTTTTTTTTTTTTTTTTTTTTTTTTTTTTTTTTTTTT
>NW_026000171.1:7432104-7451050 GCF_001458135.2 Marmota marmota marmota
TTTTTTTTTTTTTTTTTTTTTTTTTTTTTTTTTTTTTTTTTTTTTTTTTTTTTTGTTGTTGTTGTTGTTGTTGGCTCCGGATTCAGCTTCCCAAACTGCTGGGACAACAAATGTGCACCATTGTATCTGGCTCTTACAGAGTTTTACTTGCCAATTCACATATGTAATTTGAATCAGGTCTCTGATCATAGTACCTTTCACAATCATTTCAGCTGTCTATGCACGTTTAAGGGAAAGATATTTGGGTATCTGTTAGAAAGCACTATTGGTAAAAATTCAAGATATATAAATTGGACTTCATTAAAATTTAAAACTTCTGCTTACCAAAAGAGACCATTACAAAAACAAACTGACAAGCTACATGCGGGGAAAGATATGTGGAAGGATTTGTACACAGAACATATAAACAATTCAGTAGTACACAAACAACCCTGTTTGTTGGTGGTGGTATTTTTAATAAGCAAAACAGAATATTCAAATAGGAACGTATAGGCTAGGGTGTATAAAGCTAGATGGTAGAGCACACATTTAGCATATGCAAGACCCTGGGTTCAATCCCCAGCCCCAAAAGAGAAAAGGAGACAGTATATAATTAGCTTATACACAAATGAAAAGTGGCTAAGGAAATACATATTAAAATCACAATAAGATACCACTACACCCCTACTAGATGGGCTAAAATTTGAACAATAAGAAATGTTGGTGAGGATATGAAACAACCAACACTTTCGAATAATGCTAACTAGTCTAATAAAATTAAACTAGAACCTACTCTATGACCAAGCAATCCCACTCTTATATTTCCCTAAGAAAAAATGAAGGTATGCTACAAAAAGTGCTATAAATTTTAATGCAATTCCTATTAAGGTTCTGATGATGTTCTTCACAGAAATAGAAAGAGCATCCATGAAAATTAATTTGAACATAAAAGGCCCAGAATAGCCAAACCAAATCTCAGCAAGAAAAGTGAAGCACAAGGCATGTAAAAATCAGATCTTTAATTACACTAGAGCTGTAGAAACAAAATATTTTTTTTGTTCCTTTTAGTTACACAAGACAGTAGAATGTACATACAAAGAGTATAATTTCCCATTCTTAATGTTGTACATTGTTGAGAGCCACAGCCAAAGGGCCCCCAGCAAACTTCCAGCTGCCAGCAAACTTCCAGCTGCCAGCTGATGATTGGCTAACAGCGGCCCCAGCAAACTTCTAGCTGCTGATTGGCTCCTCTGCGGTGATGCTCATTGGGTTGTTTCCCCACCCTTTCAGACCACGGAGCTGCTCATTGGGGGACTTTTTTTGGCTCCGCCCACGCGACCCAGCCAATCGGCCTCAAGAGCAGGAGGAGTGGGGGAGGTGGACAGGCTTGTGGGAATCTGGTGCTGGCAGTTGGGCTCTGAGGGTTTTCCTGAGGAGCTGTGTGGTGCAGTGTGTGTGTTCTAAAAATAAAGTTCGTTTCTTTTGACAAGTGGCTCCTGAATTGTGCCCAGCCAGACTGCGGCATTTGGTGGCCTGCTCGGGGAAGGACTGAGGGTAAGTGATAAGGTAAACTGCTCGCCCCTGAGGGCAGGGCGAGAGGATAGGTAGCCATTTTAAGATTCTTCTTTTGTTTTGCTTCACTTTTGTTTTAAGTTGCCTGTCCCTGGAGATGAGTGAGACTGAAGAAAAACCACTCACATCTGAGGAAAAACTATTTGCATCTGAGGAACAGATAGGGAGAAAGGACGGATAGACATTTCAGGAGGATAGAAAGGCTGATATAATGATTTTGTGTTGTTCCATTTTTGTTTCATTTTATCTCGGTTTTGTTTGGCGTCATCTTGTTGAGTTGTATTATAGTAGAAATATGGGATTAGAAATTAGTAAAAAACAAACCGAAAGAGTGTTAAGTAATTTGTGAGAGGAAGGAGGCATCTCAGTAAAATCAAGAACAGTCAGGGCATACATTGACACAATACAAAAATGTAGCCCACGGCTTTTTAAGGAGTAGTTGTTAAATATATCACAATGGAACCATCATGGTGAAGATTTAAAAAGAATAGAAAAGAAAAGCCCAGGAACTCTGCCAGTTGGCACATTGCCATTGTGGACATTCATATCTTGTTTGCTTAGTCCAAAGCCTTCAGTTCAGACAATGGTAGAGGAAGGAGAAGACATATTGATTCAAGTAAAAGAGAAGGTCTCTCAAGTTAGTAAGACAGAGGAAAAGATTCAAGTAAAAGAGAAGGTCTCTCGAGCTAGTCAGACAGAGGAAGAAAGTTTAGAGCAGAAAAAGCCATGAGGGGAAAAGTTACAACAGGAGACTGCTACTAACACCTTTCTATCACCAGAGGGCGTAAGTGTCCAACCAACAGCGCCACCTCCATATGTTGGGAGGCCCCCAACCCCTGCAGTTGATAGTTGGGATCCTGAGACAGGATCTCAAACATTAACATACCTGTATTTGAGCAGGCAGAAGGGCAGCAAATTCACCATGCTTTAAATTTCAAAAAAGTGAAGCAGCTAAAAGAGGCTGTAACAACCTATGGTCCTCAAGCACCCTTCACTGTAAGCATGGTTGAATCCATTACCAACTTGAACATGACGCCAGCAGAATGGGCTAATATGTGTAAAGCTGTGCTAAATGGAGGACAATACCTGTTATGGAAAGTTGCCAATGAGGAATTTTGCAAGGAGTCGGCTAGGCGAAATGCAGCAGCTGGTTATCCTCAGAGAAATCTAGATATGTTGTTAGGAAAGGGACCTTATGAGGATCAGCAGCAACAAACTGCATATGATCCTAGCGTATACTTACAAATTGCTGTAGATTCAGTTAGGGCATGGAAGACTTTACAAGGACATGGAGGTTTACAAGGTCAATTATCTAAGGTAATACAAGGAGCTAATGAACCTTACGCTGAATTTGTACATAGGCTTATTCAAACAGCTACCAGAGTTTTTGAGAATACAGAACAAGCAATGCCATTAATAAAACAACTGGCTTATGACCAAGCAAATCGCTGATGCAAAGAAGTCATTAGACCATGGAAACATGAAGATTTAAACACATATATTAAATTATGTAGAGACATTAATGAACAAGGGCAAGTCGTGGCAGCTGCATTACAACAGGTTTTAGATGCCAGGCAAAAACATGCTACAATTGTGAACAAACAGGACAATTTAAAAGGAATTGCCCCATAGGAGGAGGGTTTAACAAAACTAGGTATCAAAGGAGTAGAATACCGGGTATTTGCCCACGATGCCGTAGAGGGAGACATTGGGCTAATGAATGCCAATCTCAAACCACCATAGAGGGTACTCCATTATGAAAAAAAGAACAAAGACCAGGTGTTTATCCACAATATCGTGGAGAAAGGCATTGGGCTCCATTGCCAAAAAATGGACAGGGGGGCCCAATGCTCCAGGGCCCAAGACCACAAATATACGGAGCACTGGAGGAACACAGCAACCCCATCAGGGTAGTGCCCAGGACACATTGTCCATTAAATCCCTCACTAGACAAACCAGAGGAAGCTCAGGATTGGACATCTGCGCCTTCGCCAAAACAGTACTAACTCCAGAGATGGGAGTTCAAATCATTCCCACAGGGGTAAAAGGACCTCTTCCCAAAGGAAAAGTAAGCTTATTATTAGGACGCAGTTCTTCTACTTGAAAAGGACTTATGATAAGTCCTGGGGTAATTGATCCCAATTATGAAGGTGAAATAAAAATTATAGCCAGTTCTCCAAAGGGTATATCAGTAATTTCACAAGGAGATAGAATAGCACAGTTATTAATAATACCCAGCCTACATGATAAATTTTCCAGTCGTACTGTAGAAAGAGGGTTCCAGGGGATTAGGATCCACAGGTGTAGATTGGGCTATGCTTTCTTTAAATTTAGTTTCTCGCCCCATGCTAAAACTAAATATTCAAGGACATGAATTTAATGGGCTACTGGATACAGGTGCAGACCTTAGCATCATCTCTCGTAAAGAATGGCCAAAACATTGGCCATTACAACACGCCATTCAAACGCTTCGAGGCCTAGGAGTGGCGACTAATCCCCATAGAAGTGCAATGGTATTAGATTGGAAGGATCCTGAAGGATATGAAGGAACTATACAGCCATATGTATTGCATCATCTTCCCGTAAATTTATGGGGATGAGATGTCCTAGATCAATTAGGTTTGACGTTAACAAATAACATCAATCAAAATGCACCCACTATTAGGGCTAGACAAGGTTTTAGGAAAGAAAAAAGATTAGAAAAACAAGAACAAGGTATAGCAGCACCAATACAAATAGATCAAGGAACGGACGGACATGGGTTGGATTTTCAGAAGGGGTCACTGAAACAATAAAAATTACTTGGAAATCAGAAAGACCAATATGGATTCCTCAGTGGCCCCAGACTAAAGAAAAGATAGAAGTAGCCCATGACCTGGTCAAACAACAATTAGCGGAAGGACATATACAACCTTCTGTATCTCCCCATAATACTCCCATTTTGGTCATCAAAAAGAAATCTGGTAAATGGAGATTACTGCAAGATTTAAGAGCCATTAATAATGAGATGGTTATTATGGGACCTGCTCAATCGGGGATTCCTCAATTGTCTGCTTTGCCAAAAACCTGGTATGTTCTAGTTACAGATATTAAAGATTGTTTTTTTTCAATTCCAATTCATCCTGAGGATAGTCCACGTTTTGCATTTATTATCCCTGCACTGAATCATGAAGGCCCTGATCAGAGATATGAATGGAAAGTACTCCCTCAAGGGATGGCTAACAGCCCAACTATGTGTCAAATTTATGTTAACAAAGCAATCCAGCCGCTTAGAAATCAAAATCCTGAACTACAAATATTTCACTATATGGATGATGTATTATTAGCACACAAAGATAAAAACACATTGCTAGAATGTTATGCCACACTTACAAACTTATTAAAAAATTATAATCTAGAGATAGCAATAGATAAAGTACAATTAAATTTTCCAATTAATTATTTAGGAGTTCTATTATCCTCAACCATGGTCCGTCCACCAAAAATTCAAATACGAGTAGATCAACTCAAATCACTTAATGACTTTCAAAAGTTATTAGGAGACATAAATTGGATAAGGCCTTATTTAGGTATACCAACAGGAGAGTTGGGACCTTTATTTGATATCCTAAAAGGTCCATCAGATCCAAATTCACCCCGAATGTTAACGCCTGAAGCAAGAAAGGCATTAAAAATCATTGAAACATATATGGAAAATATGCATTTGGATAGAATTGATATAAGTTTGCCTTTATTATTTATTGTACTACCAACAAAAAATATTCCTACAGGAGTATTTTGGCAAGAAGGTCCATTATTATGGATACATTTATCTTATTCTCCTAACACTATTCTTACTAGGTATCCTGAGGCTGTAGGACAATTAATACTCAAAGGAATAAAAGCAGCAAAGGGAGTGTTTGGAATTTCTCCCAATAAAATTATTACTCCATATACTATGAATCAAATTGATGAGTTAGCTAATGAGTTAAATACTTGGGCAATAATCATGTGCAAATCTAATGTTTCATTTGATAACCACTTACCATCTAATCCTTTATTGTCTTTTTGGTCATTGCATCCTGTAATTTTTCCAAAAATGACAAGAAAAACACCTATCATGAATGCTCCAAATATATTCACTGATGGGTCAAATAATGGTACAGCAGCAGTAGTTACCCCTGATCAAACTTTTACATTTTTAGTACCCAAACAATCAGCTCAAAAGGTAGAGCTTAATGCAGTTTTACAAGCTTTTGTGATGTTTAAAGATTCTGTATTTAATTTATTTTCTGATAGTCAGTATGTAGTTAATGCTATAGTATCTCTTGAAGATGCTGGTAGGATTTCCCCTTCTTCTACTGTTTTCTCTTTGCTTTCCACTATACAAAGTCTAATCTGGGACAGAAAAGATCCATTCTTTATAGGACATATCAGGGCACATACAGGATTGCCTGGAGCCCTTAGTTTGGGCAATGATTTAGCAGATAAAACTACACATGACATACATATTTTCTCTACACTAGAAGAAGCTATAAATTTTCATAAAAAGTTCCATGTCAATGCTAATACTTTACAAAAGCGTTTTAAAATAACTAAGGAACAAGCTAGACAAATAATAAAACAATGTCAAAATTGTGTGACCTTTTTACCACAAGTTAATCTTGGAGTCAATCCTAGAGGATTGATACCTAACCATATTTGGCAGATGGACGTCACACACTTGCCAGAATTTGGAAAATTAAAATATTTGCATGTTACAGTTGATACTTCTTCTGGATTTTTGATGGGCTCCCTTCATGCCGGAGAAAAAACTAAAGATGTTATAGCTCATTGCTTACAAAATTTTGCCACTGTGGGTGTTCCAAAACAGTTAAAAACAGATAATGCCCCTGGTTATACTTCTACCTCTTTTAAACAATTTTGCTCAACATTTGGCATTACTCATATAACAGGAATCCCATACAATCCACAGGGACAAGGCATAGTTGAAAGAGCTCATCAAACTATTAAAATGTACTTATTAAAGCAAAAAGAAGGAATTGGGAAGGGGTATATATTCCCCAAAGATAAACTTAAAATAACCCTTTTTACTCTAAACTTTTTAAATTTGGATTCATCAGGACTTAGTGCTGCGGAAAGGCATATGTGTCCAAAAAATGTACATAAGCCCAAGGTACTTTGGAAGGATATTCTAACAGGACAATGGAAAGGTCCTGACCCAGTAATTGTCTGGAGTCGGGGGTCTGTTTGTGTGTTTCCACAGGGAGAACAGCAGCCGATTTGGATTCCAGAGAGATTAACCAAGGTCCTGACCCAGTGATTGTCTGGAGTCGGGGGTCTGTTTATGTGTTTCCACAGGGAGAACAGCAGCCGATTTGGATTCCAGAAAGATTAACTAAAGCGATTTCTACAGACCAAAAAGAAGATGATTTGGCTCAAATCCATAACAACTGATATCCAAAACTCCAGTTTGGCTATTCTTACATCTGCAACAGAACCAGGATGCTTTTTTCAATATCTATTTTATTATTGCCCTTTGCCATATCATGAAGTTCTATTTTGTTTTTTGAGCTCATACAGACCTAGGTTAATGTTTTGCTGATCAGTTCTATTTTTTGACTATAGAGTTTTTAAACATTGCAATGGAGATTTCACCTGTAAAAAGTTATAAGGCCTTTACTATTATGTTATGTGTTGTATGTATTATGTGTGCACACTTGTGTTTTGTGTTGTATGTTTGTATGTACGTATGTCCATATATCATACATGATGAGCACTCATGAAAAAATGGATCCAAATATTTTTTATTATTCATGTGATTTAAATGGTTTAATTTAAATTGGGTAAACAGCTGTTAAGGATGGTTTTAATATGTGAACAAAAAAAGGAGGTTAACAGATCTGTTTACTTTCACCTTTCCTTTTCATTATATTTAATAATTCTGTTCAAGATAATGTAAATTGTTAAGAAAATTGTTTTCTTTTAGTGCCTTCTAGAATGTTACATAATTTTTTCTTTAGCCATTATTGCCGGTGAAGACAAAGATAAAACCAATCTACAGCTTCTGCAAGAGCCATCACTGAACTGCTTGCAGAACTTGCCTGGACTATGTATCACTTGTATGCATTGTGAACTCACTTGTATGCATTGTGAACTATCTGTTGGTGCAGCGACTTGTGGTAGTGTTGGGGTATTTTAGCTGATGGTGTCATTGGTGGTACAATTTTTCCAAAAGGAGCCATCAACTGGCTTGGTGTATCCTTCTCCCTTCTGCTTGTGATGGTCGTTCAGCTAAAATTTGGGGGCCAACAGAGGTGAGGCAAAGAACCTCACCTCTCCGCTGGTACAAAGATCTATCCACAGGTGTGGCTGTATGCTGGACCGGTAGTCAATGAAGGGTAAGATCCAATTGCAATGGTACCAACCTAAGACAGGAGGCTAACGCCTTGAGGTCAGCTCATCCGATGACGGGTAAGGACCATATGTAGTACTGGACAACCTAAGGCAGGCACCGTCCCTAAGCCACATGCTTGTTGTTTAAACAGAGGGGGGGAGATGTGGAGAGCCACAGCCGAAGGGGCCCCAGCAAACTTCCAGCTGCCAGCTGATGATTGGCTCCTCTGCGGTGATGCTCATTGGGTTGTTTCCCCGCCCTTTCAGACCACGGAGCTGCTCATTGGGGAACTTTTTTGGCTCCGCCCACGCGACCCAGCCAATCGGCCTCAAGAGCAGGAGGAGTGGGGGAGGTGGACAGGCTTGTGGGAAGCTGGTGGTGGCAGTTGGGCTCTGAGGGTTTTCCTGAGGAGCTGTGTGGTGCGGTGTGTGTGTTCTAAAAATAAAGTTTGTTTCTTTTGACAAGTGGCTCCTGAATTGTGTCCAGCCAGACTGTGGCAGTACATGATATAGAGTTACACTGGTTCTGTATTCATATATGAACATAGGAAAGTTATATCCAATTCATTCCACAGTCTTTCAATTCCCACCCTTCCCCCCATTCCCCCAAGTCCCAATCTAGTGAACTTCTACTCCTCCCTCCTCCCCACCCACACCTATTGTCAGTCACCATTCACATAAAAAAGAGAAAATTCAGCCTTTGGTTTTTGGGGATTGGCTTATTTCACTTAGCATGATAGCCTCCAGTTCCATCCATTTACCAGCAAATGCCATAATTTCATTCTTCTTTATGGATGAGTAATATTCCATTGTGTATATATACCACATTTTCTTTATCCCATTCATCTACTGAAGGGCATCTAGGTTGGTTCCACAATTTAGCTCCTGTGGTGAGCTGCTATGAACACTGATGTGGCTGTATCACCATTGTAAGCTGATTTTTAAATCCTTTGTGTATATGTCAAGGAGTTGGATAACTGGGTCAAATGGTGGTTCCATTCAAGTTTTCTTAGGAATCTACATACTGCTTTCCAGAGTGGTTGCACACCAATTTGCAGTCTCGCTGTGATAGTAGGAGCAAATGTGACTCCATTTTGTTTTATGACTTCATCCTGTAAAACAACCATGCCAAGTAGAAGAGTCATGACTGGAGCAAGATGTTCTTTTTCTTTTGCTATAGAAACCTTTAAGAACACAAAACTACCTAATGGGGTATTGTTTCTGTAACTAGGGTAACGGGGCTCTGTTTCTCTAACAGGCATGACTGGGCTAATTGTGATTGGTTAGGCTTCCCTCCACTTGACTGCACTGTCCTGCTTCTGTAACCTGGCTTGCTTGCATTGGCTAGACCCCCCAAACATGCCTTTTGTGGTTTTTAGGCTTATAAGGAGTGCCCTTGCAATTGTTCGGGGCTGATCAGGGGAACAGCTTTATGTTCTGGTCAGCAGCCACCAGTGTGCTTCAATAAAGGCTTGATTTGATTATATGTGAGTGGTCTGGAAGTCAGTTTATGAAACCCTGGGACGAAGCATTAACTATAACATCTGGGGGCTCGTCCGGGATCCATTTCTTCCCTACCCTCACGCCAAATTTGGCTCCAATGACAGGCCTTTGGACCTCGGCCTGGGAGTAGAGGGGAGCTCCTGAGAGATGTTCCTCAGCCTCACTCCAAGGACGATTCCAATCCGTCCTAGGACGCTCTGAAAAGCCTACCGCTGGCCTGTCAGTTCTGGTGAGTCGACTCTTCTGGGGCAAAGGGTCAGATTGGACACAGTTGCTTATACCTTCCCTGGGACAGGACAAGACGTTGTCACTGTCTCCCTGGAGGTCTCCCTGTGTGACCTCATCTGTCTGTATGTGGGGCCCACTGGAGGCCTCCCTGGGAGGCCTCATCTGTCTGGGGGCAGGATGAGACGTGGTCTCTGCCCCATTAGAGGTCTCCCTGTGTGACCCAGCGATTGTTGCTTGTCCTGTGTCTATTCTGCTGTTTGTCATTTCTCCAGCATCTTCTGCTGTTTACCATTTGTCCAGTGTCAGTTCGCTGGCCATTTGATCTGTTTGCGTGGTCTCTGCCCCATTAGAAGTCTCTCTGGGTGACCTCAGCGATTATTGCTTGTTCTGTGTCTGTTCTGCTGTTTGTCGTTTCTCCAGCATCTTCTGCTGTTTGTCATTTGTCCAGTGTCTGTTTGTCGGCCATTTGTCTTGTGTTTATCTGTCCGTGTGTTGTGTGTCGGCCCTTTTCTTGTACTCCTAACCACTCTTCTTTAATTAGGACTCCTTCCCTCCACCGACATCATGAGACAAAGAAGCGCTATAGAGATCTCCACCTGTACCCCTTTAACTTATTTTCTTAACAATTTTCAAGACTTTGTCTGTTGGTTTGTTTTTGTTTGTTCCCTTTGTGTTCTGTGTTAATTTCTACCTCAGTTTGTTTCTAATGAAAAAAAATTGGTTAAAACGGTCTTAACTGTGCTCACTACAGCTTGCATTAAAATGTAAAGTGCTGCCAACAGGACTAAAAGATTGTCAAAAGTAAAAGCTAAAGGTAAAAAAAAAAAAAAAAAAGGTATTCTACAGATTGACTTCATTTAGGAACTGGGCCAGGTGGCCAACTGGGTAAATCATGTCAGTTCCTATAGAGGACAGATTAAAACTAAAGTGTTTTATAAAATTATTATTCCTAAATTTTATAAAAAGCATAATTTTTGTCTAGAAAATTTGGCTTTGTCTCACAGTATTTGCAAGCATGAATAACTATTAAAAAAAATGGTCTAAAGATTTTTCAATGTCAGGCTAAAAGTTGGTGGCTGCTATCCAAGAAACCAGAAAAAACAGTTTAAAATGGGACCCCAACCTCGGGGACTCTCCCAAAGAGACCAATGAAGCTGCGTCTTTGGGAAGTTCCTCCAGGGAAAAATAAGCCCCCTTCGTTTGTCTATGTTCCCTCAACTCTTTTTAGCTTTCATGAACAGGACCACCTCAGGAAAAAGGTCAGAAAACTTTTAAAACTCTATATTTATTAAACTCATAATTTTGATCCAATATGCCTAGATTAATATGTTTTTCTGATTATACTCTGCTTTATTCTAAGGCCAATTTACAAGGGTTAATTCTCAATCTAATAGATTTTTAAAAATAAGCTACAAGGCTTTTGTTTGTCTGTTTGCTTTGTGTGGGTGCAATGGTACAGTCTGTCTACATGTATTGCCATGTCTACATATATTTGGTACAAAAAATTAACATATGAGCTCATAAATTAAAATTTTAAAAAATGGATCCAAATACTTTTGGTTAATATGATTTAAAAGTTTCAATTCAAATTAGGAAAATAGATAAAAGTACAAATGTCTTTAAAGTTACTAATACACAGTTTGTTTCTAGATGGTTAAATAGCTGCTAAAATGTTAATGTCTATAAAGTGTCTGATATTCATTGTCTCTAGGATTTTTATTCAACAACAACAAAAAAAGATTACTAATACTATTCAATGCACTAGTCTGATACCTTGTTTTTTAAAAAAGATATGTAAATTTCATCTAAACGTATATAAAATTAATCATGGATGTGTTTGTTAGAGACATCTAATTGCTACAAAGTTAAAATGCTAACTGTTAGAATAGACATTATGATTGATGTATGTATATAGGTGACTCTATGACCAGTGTGATTCTGCAATGGGTACAATTAGAAAAATGAGAAATTATACCCCAATGATACAAATGTATGAATTGCCAAGATCACTGTAATGTCATGTGTAGATAATAAAAAAAAGATGATTCAAAAAAAATGCTGTTAAATATAACATCAAGTACTCTTAACTCCTTAAATTCCATAACGTAAAATATTTAAACAATGTTAGTGTTTTCATAAATTGGTAAACTAAAAAGGAAGTTTAAAATTATTTTGTGTTATTATAAAAACAAGGTTATTATAAATTACAAAGTCCCAACAGGTACAATTCTACAAATAAAGAATCAAGAGGTTGCAACTGTATTTCGATTAAACTACTGTAAGTAACAAATATTTCATCTTATTAAAAGGAATTAATTTATCTAAATTCAAAAACTTATAAGGGTTATTTCAAGGTAAAAACAAAAAAGGAGGATCAATGGGTTAAAAAATTATTAAAAAGTTCTAAATATAAAAATATATTTAATGAAAAACATTTCCAGGTAAAAAGTCTTTATATGATAAAACATAATTATAATACATTTAAGTAAACAACAAAAGGGTCTAATTAAGTAATATAAAGGTCTATAAATAAAAGACAAATATTAAAAGGTTTATATGTAACTAAGTTGGTTATATATGTAACAAAAATAGTTAAAACTATCCAAAGTTGTTTTCTAAGGACAAATAATAATGTACTGATATATTTATATGTTAAAATGACAAAAACTTCTAAAAACATTAATTATATTATGTCTGTTAAGTTTTATCCCCTAGAACAAGTAATCTTGGAGAAACTAAGGTTTGTACATCTGTGGCTAAACAGCAACTGTTATTTTAAAGTATTATCCTACATTACAAAGTCTAGATTTTCCTTTAAAAGCTAACCTTGGTTAATATAAAAACATTAATAAAAGTGTGGTACATTACTCTTCTTTACAGATTAAATGTGTTCATGTCTTTCAGGTATAGAAGTCTTTAAGGTATAAGGTTTAAAGGAACATTTTATCAAGCTGGTATTCTCCAAACTAAAGTTGTCTGTAATGGTAATTTAAACTTTAAAGATAATAGCTTTTATTGGAAATTTATTTATATTATTTGATATGTTTTGTAACATACCAAGGATGTTATCTTTTACATTGGGATATAAAAATTTAAAGATATTTTAAAAAGTAATGAGAGACTAATCTATTTAAAGATTAATAATGATAAAACATTTTGTCACTTTTCTACATGGAAAAAAAATGTTAAGGGCTCTCAGCCTTTCCTTAATTAATGTTTCAGAAATATGTCATATTGTGCCAGCTAACATTCATACAGAATCAGGAAACAACATATGTAAACTTTATAAAATGATATCTAAAAAGAGAGACAAAGATCAGCTTTAGAACTAAAACACTTTACCTAAAATTTGTAAAGAGCCCTGCCTTACCTGAGATAAGGCTCTGCCTCCCACCTTACAGCATGTCAAAATAACTTCAAAGTAGGCCAGATTTCAGCTAATTTACAGTTATATTCAAAGATTAATTTTATTAAAAAGATTACTGTGATCTCAAATAGAAAATATAATGTATACCTCAGCCAAAGTTCAAAATTATATACAAGCTAAATATGTTTTTACTATTGCTAATTTCACTTTGTATTTTCATTATAACTAAAAAAAAAGTGACCACTACACTCAGAGCAACCAAGAGAACTTTACTGTGACAGTGTTTGATTAACAAAAATAGAGGGGGGGGGAGCACAAGAGAGAGAGAGAGAAGAAAATGAGAGAGAGAGAGAAGAAAAAAGAGAGAGAAAAAAAGTGAGAGGGAGAATGAGAGACAGGGAAATGAGAGGAGGACCTGGCAAGGGAGTGTTGAGAGCCACAGCCGAAGGGGCCCCAGCAAACTTTCAGACTGCCAGCTGATGACTGGCTCACAGCGGCCCCAGCAACTTCTAGCTGATTGGCTCCTCTGCGGTGATGCTCATTGGGTTGTTTCCCCGCCCTTTCAGACTACGGAGCTGCTCATTGGGGGACTTTTTTGGCTCCGCCCAAGCGACCCAGCCAATCGACCTCAAGAGCAGGAGGAGTGGGGGAGGTTGAGAGGCTTGTGGGAAGCCGGTGGTGGCAGTTGGGCTCTGAGGGTTGTTCCTGAGGAGCTGTTTTGTTTGGCATGTGTGGTTCTAAAAATAAAGTTCGTTTCTTTTGACAAGTGGCTCCTGAATTGTGCCCAGCCAGACTGCGGCAAGGGAGAGTTTTTATAGCCAAAATCTAATGGGGTCTCTGGGTCTGCAAGCTGCCTTGTTGGCGTACAGTAATTGGATCATACAGTAGATGCTAAGGTGTCATCTTCTGCCTTTAGGCAATCTTCAGCATTATATAAATTAATAAAATAAGGATACTGCGTTATGTAAAAATTAACTGTAAAGTTTTAAACATTAAAGTTAAAACCCAGCATTCTTACTTTAAAACTGGTAAAACTGACTTGCTGGATGTTTAAGGCCAAACTTAAATATTAAAGTTAAAATAAATGGGCCAAAAAGAAAAACAAACCAATATTTGGCTCTTGCCCTCTGAGTCAGCCTGAACCCAGGAAGGGAAAAAGCTTTGCAACTCGGGTCACATAACCTCCTGATAAGGGAGATTAATGAGACCTCTGGAGAACAGAAAGCCAATGAGTGTACATGCTGCAAACGAGGAGGGTCATTGAAAAAGGGAGACATGCCTGATGCTTCCAAGGGAAGCCATATGGTCAGCAAGACCTTGACCCATCCTAATGCAGATGACATTAACAGAGCTAAAATGCTGCTCACAAGTTCCCCAAGACTGTCCTCCTTGGAAACTCAGCTGACTCTTACCAATAGTTAGGAACAAGGTCAGTTTGACCAGCTTGGTTTTGAACACCTAGCAAAAACACTTAAAACCAAAGCACAGCCATTCCTGGGCATTTAAAAAGAAACAACAGTTATTTTAATGTAACTTAAAATGTACACTAGTGTTAGCACCCCCCTAAAAAAAGTAAGACTGGAGGCAACAAAAGAAAAATTCTTAGGCAAAAATGCCTAATAACTATCAATTTAAAAAATACCGAAAATTTTTAGTCAGTTTAAGGCCTAGAGATCTTCCTAACTTCATACACAGGTAGACTTAATCAATGTTTATTAATATAATTATCTAACCCTAAGTAATAAAGGGATCTTTACTGAACACAGAGGTCATGCCAAAAAGGTATTTTTACAAAAATCAGATGACATTAACTAATTTAACTAAATGTTGTGTCTACATTCCTGATAATTCTGACAATGTTAAAGATTTATGTTCCCTTAAAAAAAAAAAAAAGTGCCTTATTAGGCTTTTTTAGGCCTTATTATGGGGAAAATTTCTCAGGTCTTCCGCCTCCCGGTAAACAATTATTAATTTCTGTCATTTTCATGATATTCATGGACAGGTTCCAGATGTACAACTGCTATTTTGTATTAATCTTACTTCAGCACTCATGTCTTTTTGTTTCTCTCATAGAAGTGCCCACCCCAGGTGAATTTACATCCTGTTCTTCCTGAATCAGATTTTTACCATGGACTCCTTGACCCACTCAGTTTCTAAAAAGGAACTCCAAACTGCTTGCCCACTGAACATCGCCCCGTTTCAGCTGGAAGTAGCAAGAATGGTCATCGCCCTTTTCCCTTACAGCAAGCAGTAGGAGGTCCCTAATATTAGAGGAAAAATTATGGTCAATATAGATGTTCACCAATATGTCTAGCTCAGAAAGATGTACCTGGAAAACTACTCCCAAGATTACACTGGGTGATCTCCCAGAGAGAGACACTTGCTTCCACAACTCAACTTATAAGTGGAACAACTCCCCATTCACCAAAAATTGTGCTTCCCAGATCCCACTTCAAACTCCTTGCCTAAATCTCCAAACTGTCAATAACTCTAAAGTAAGTAAACTACTATTTTGATGGAGTAAAAGGAAAAGAACACCTGGAATTATTAAAAGGCCAGGGCCCACTGATTTATCAACATAGACTGGCTGCCCCCATTTTAGTTCCCCTCCTAACTGGTTTGGGAATAGCTGGATCTACTGCTTTGGGAACCGCAACGCTTATCACAGGCTCTCAAAATTTTAAGTCCCTCAGTGGTCAAATAGATATAAATTTAAATTTCAGGCAATTGGTTCCAAAACCTGTTCTCATGGTCCCCTTGTCCACCATCATTTCAGCCATAGTTGGGCCCCTAGTCCTTCTCCTGATTGGGATTACTGTATGACCCAGCCTCTTAAAAACCGTCCTAAACCATGTACACAAGAATGTAGGTGAGATCAGACTTATGGTCTTGTGAGCCCAGTATAGTCCCTTAGACACAGAAGAATGGAAAAAAAAAACTGAGGCCTAATGATGTGCAAGATGACATCAAACCTACTAAAACCAGTGGGGAATGTGATAGTAGGAGCAAATGTGACTCCATTTTGTTTTATGACTTCATCCTGTAAAACAACCATGCCAAGTAGAAGAGTCATGACTGGGGCAAGATGTTCTTTTCCTTTTGCTATAGAAACCTTTAAGAACACAAAACTACCTAATGGGGTATTGTTTCTGTAACTAGGGTAACGGGGCTCTGTTTCTCTAACAGGCATGACTGGGCTAACTGTGATTGGTCAGGCTTCCCTCTACTTGACTGCACTGTCCTGCTTCTGTAACCTGGCTTGCTTGCATTGGCTAGACCCCCCAAACATCCCTTTTGTGGTTTTTAGGCTTATAAGGAGTACCCTTGCAATTGTTCGGGGCTGATCAGGGGAACAGCTTTATGTTCTGGTCAGCAGCCACCAGTGTGCTTCAATAAAGGCTTGATTCGATTATATGTGAGTGGTCTGAAAGTCAGTTTATGAAACCCTGGGACGAAGCTTTAACTATAACACCACAACAATGTATGAGTGTACCTTTTCCCCCCACATCCTCACCAACATTTATTGTGTGTATTCTTTTCTTAATTTATTTATTTTAATTAAGTATATATGAGAGCAGAATGCATTTTGATTCATTGTACACAACTGCAGCACAACTTTTCATTTGTCTGGTTGTACATTTCTCTAGTTCTCCAGTTGTACACAACATTTGTGGAATCATACATGTACCTAGAATAATGATGTCCATCTCATTCTACCATCTTTCCTGCCCCCAACCACCTTCCCCATTCCTCCCTCCCCTCTGCCAAATCAAAGTTACTCCATTATGCCCATGTGCCTCCCCTCACCCACCTCACCATTACAGATCAGCATCCACTTATCAGAAAGAACATTCAGCCTTTGGTTTTGGGGGGGATTGTCTTAATTTGCTTAGCATGATATTCTCCAACTCCATTCATTTACCTGCAAATGCTATAATTTTATTCTCTTTTAATGCTGAGTAATATTCCATTGTGTATATATATCCCAGTTTCTTTATCCATTCATCTATTGAAGGACATATAGGTTGGTTCCACAGTTTAGCTATTGTGAATTAAGCTGCTATAATCATTGATGTGACTGCATTACTACTGTATTACTGCACTACTGGATTATTGTGTTGTAGTCTATTTGCTTCTTAAAATTGAGAAGCGTTTGTTTGATGTACATAGATGCTCCGTTGTTTGGGGCATAAATATTTGCAAATGTTATGTCTTATTGACGTATAATTCCTGTAAGTATGAAATGTCCTTCTTTGTCCCTTCTGATTAACTTTGGCTTGTCTACTTTATCTGATACAAAGATAGAAACCCCTGTTTGATTATGACATCCATGAATGAAATGTTTTGGGGTTTTTTTTTTCCTATTCTTTTACCTTCAGTCTGTGGATGTCTTTGCCTATGAGGTGAGTCTATTGGAGACACATATTGTTAGGTCTTGTTTTTAAATCCAATATGTCTATGTCTCTTGATTGATGAGTTTAGGCCACCTACATTATTGCTGAGAGATGACTTTTATTCCATGTCATTTTGACTTATTTCTGGTTTTAAATTTGAATTTATTGCTCAATTTACTGTTCTTTTAGTGTAGTTCATCCCTTTGCTGGTTTTCATTTTTTTCTTCATGAAATATCTTATTATGCTTTGTAGTGCTGGCTTTCTAGTTGTGAATTCCTTTAACTTTTATTTATCAAGGAAGGTTTTTATTTCATCATCAGTTCTGAAGCTTAATTTTGCTGGGCATAGTACTCTGGGCTGTCATCCATTTTCTCTCAGAGCTTTGTATATATTATTCAAAGACATCCTAGCTTTGAGGGTCTGGGTTGACAGATCAGCTGAGAACCAAATTGGTTTCCCTCTAGATGTTACCTGCCATTTTTCTCTGGCAGCCTTTAGAATTCTATCCTTATTCTGTATATTAGGCATTTACACAATAATGTGCCTGGCTGAGGGTCTGTTGTAATTATTGTAAACCTCCTGTATTTGATTTTCCATTTAACTTTTTAGATTTGGGAAATTTTCTGTTGTTATTTCACTGAAAAGATTGTGCATTCCTATTATTTATTTCTCTAAGCCTTCATCTATCCCAATAAATCTTCAATTTGGTCTTTTCAGATTATCCCACATTTCTTAAAAGTTCTGTTCTTTTCTCAACACTCTGTCTTCTGAGTGATCTTAGTCTGTTGGTGATATTTCTGATTGAATTTTTAATTTGGTTTATTGATTCCTTCATTTTAAGAATTTCTGCTTGTTTTTCCCCAGAATGTCTGTTTTTGAAGTGATCTTTCACTTTCACCTGTATTTTCTCTCTGATTTCACTCCTTATACCAATCTTTACTTTGCAGATCAGTTTAACTATGTACATTCTAAACTCCTTTTCTGACATTTCTTCCACTGTGGTGTCGACATTTTCTATTATCGGAGTATCTTAGTTTGTTTGGAGCGATTTGTTCTCTTCCTTTTTCATGTTGTCTGTGTGTCTACTCATCTAACAATATGGATCTGAGGCAGTAGAATTTCTACCCTATGGACTTATAGTGTCCCTGAAGATTTCCATTACCTCATTGTTTAGAAAAAGACAAATAACAACCACAACTACCACCAATGCAAACAATATACAGCATTAAACCAAATAGTTTCTACTCTGATATCTAGAAAGTTAATTATCACAATAAACAGAAATCATATGATGATTTACTGCCTACAATAAAAACAGCAAGTTTGCAAAAAGGGTTTACAATTTCAAATGGTGGACAGGGGAGAACAGAAGTGATATAGGATGTGAGGATAATAAGAGAGGAGGAGAGAACATAGGAGTAAATTTTAAAGGAAGAATAAATGAGAACAGAGATTGGCTGTTAGTAGAAGAAAAGAGAGAAAGAATCAAGGGAAACAAGAGGGAAAAAATATATATATATATATATA
>NW_026000171.1:7451713-7466023 GCF_001458135.2 Marmota marmota marmota
ACACACATATATGTGTGTATATATATGTATGTATATATATATATATATATATATATAAAAACTTTAAAAAAATTAAAAATAAAAATAAAAGAATACAAAACTAAAATATATTAATCAAACATCCTAGGCTTCAAAAAAACTGATCCAAGAAAAATAACTGGCTTCAAAAATGCTAGAAATGGGGGGGGGGGGGCGAATATAAATATGTATAAATGTCCACATACCATTTAGGTCACAATTAAACAGAGAAAAGGAGAGAAAGAAAAGAAAAGGGAAGGCTGGGATTGTGGCTCGGTGGTAGAACACTTGCCTAGCATGTGTGGAGCCCAGGGTTCAAGCCTTAGCACCACATATAAATAAAATAAAAAGATATTGTGTTCACCTACAATAAAAAAAGACTTTTAAAAAAGGCGGGTAGATAAAATCTCAATGAAAAGTTAAAGAACTCTTTCTGTTGGAGGTCAAAAGATTCTCAGCTTCTCTGCAGTTTTAGGTAGGGTTCTCTGGAGTGTGATTCTCCACCCTTGGAATTGTTGGAGTGGGACAGATAATTCCATAGGCAGGAATTCCTGGAGGCAGGGTTTTTGCTTAGGGGGCTCCAGGATCTTTTGCTGAATGCCAATTAGTCGTCTGGAGATTTTAAATCTGGAGATTTTAAATCAGCACACATCCAGGGCCAAGTAATTGCAGGTCCACACTAGAAGACTATACCTCAGAGGTCTCCCCTGGGTTCCATTCCTGTGGATGGAGGAGCCAATTCTTAGTCCCTTCTCACCTGTGGCCCCCACATTTCCTGGTCTTGAGTTAAAACTCCCAAATTCAATCTCTCCCTCCCCCATCCTTCCAAATTCCCAGCTGGGTGTGTCTTTCCTAGTTGGTTCTGCAAGCAGCAGGATTGGGGTGGGGAGGGACAGAGATGGGTGGGTTTCCACAACCAGTTGTCCCCTATGTAAACCTCTCTCCACATTTGATTTTCTCCTGGTCACTGAAGTATACTCTTCATTGTGTAGTGTGTGTTTACTGCACCTATATGTCAGACCAAACTCAGGTTTGCCAGGAATCGGCTCCCTCAGCTGCCAGCCATTGCAACTCAGCTGCATGCAAAATAGTTCCTTTCTTTATCCTCCACATGCCACCTGGAGAGATGGCAGCTTCTTTCCTGTACAAGGATATTGTACAGTGCATCTTTCAGTTTATTTAGGCAATATCCTTGATCTCTAAACAATCTATACACAGACATGCCTCAGGCCTCCTACATAGGCCTCCTGAAAATGCGAATTCCTTTAATTTCCTTACCTCTCCACTTTCAAGAAGGGACGGTCCTGGATGGTGCTTTCGGCCTTGCCACGGCAGCAACTGTGGCACTTGGGGATTTCTTATTGCGTCCAACCTCAAAAATCCCTGATCTAGTTTGAATGTCCAGTTTTAAATTCCAATAAAGCTCTCCCACTTTTGTGTTCACCAACCTTGCTAAGAAGCAAGGTTTCTTGGTTTCACACCATGGAGCAGCCAGGAAAGCAACCTCCTCTAGACTGCCATCTTGAAAGTCTCTTTCAAAAGCACTCATTTATATAAAAATGTTTGCAGCAATTTTATTCATGTGGGATGATGGAAATGTTCTATCATCTTGATAGTACTATATATTACACAGGTATTGGCAATTGTCAAAATTCCTGAAATTAAAATACTTAAGATATGTACGTTTTACCTCAGGAAAACTATATCTCAACAAAAAAATATTAAAATAGAAAAAGGAAAAGGTATAAGGTTTAAGAATAAAAAAAATATTCAAGAGAATTTCTTATCAAATAGAAGGGGGCTGGAGATATAGCTCAGTTGACAGAGCACTTGCCTACTATGTACAAGGCCTTGGGTTCAAAATCCACCACCACAAAAAAGGAAGAAAAAAAGGAGGGTAATTTAGTTGATTTTCAAGAAGACTTGTGCTTTGTAGTACACCTATCACCTCATTCAATGTAATCTTGCATTCTTAAAGTAAAAGGTTTAAAAGCAAAAACTTAGGGTTAAGAACTCATTCAAACATACAACAAAGAAAGGAAATCACCATTAACAATCTGGGTTGTCTCAGACACCACCTCCCCATTGCACATAGTTATCTCAGCAACTTGCTTTTGAAACTCAACATAATGTGTTTGAGATTTATCCACATTGATACATGTACCTCTAGTTCATTCATTTTATATATATATATGTGTATGTGTGTGTGTGTATATATAAAAAATATATATATAAGTTCGCGGTTCTTTATCCAAAAATCTAAACTCTAAAAGGCTTCTAAAGTTTTTCCATAACTTCTTTGACTAAAAAATTTAACTACGAGGACATATATGGTCTATTTATTCCATTTAGAATGAATACTAATAAATTTGCTATGGAAATATTATTATATTATTTTATTTTGGATTTCTGTGTATTGCCCAGATTTCTGGGGGTGGGGCAGTAATCCAGTGTCTATACTAATTAACTTTTAAAGCCTGAAAAATTCAAAATTCCATATATCTGCCCTAAATGTTTGAAGAATGGAACTGTGTACCTGTATCCATAATATGACCAAATATCAATTTATCCATCTACCAAAGAATAGTTAAGTACTTTTCACTATTATAATACACACACACAGAACTACCTGCTTGTACATGTTTTAGTCAGCTTTTTCACTACTGTGATTAAAGAACCCAACCTGAACAATTGTAGAGGAGGAAAAGTTTATTTGAGGGCTCACAGTTTCAGAGCTCTTAGTCCATAGAAAGCTAGCTCCATTCCTCAGGGCTCAACATGAGGCAGAACATCATAGTAGAAGAGTATAGTGGAGGGAAGTAGCTCACATGATGATCAGAAAGCAGAGAGAGACAAAGGTCTCTACTTCCCAGATAAAAATATATACCCCAGAGCCATGCCCAATTCCTACCCCCTCCAGCCACACCCTACCACTTTAGTTACCAAGTAATCCCTACCAGAGGATTAATTTACTGGTTGGGTTAAGGCTATAACCCAATCATTTCTCCCCTAAACCTTCTTGCATTGTCTCACACATGAGCATTTGAGGGACACCACATCTAAACCATAACAGCACATGTATAAACATTTCTCTCAAGAAGACAACCAGAAATGGAACTGACAGTTACCAAAGTATGTCAACTTTCCCAGTCATTTAAAGTTGCCTTTTTTCAATTTAATATAGAGATAGGTAAATAATACAGATGATTAAAGAAGTAAGATATCCAGCCTCATATTTTTTTATCTATGGAAGTATTAATGATGTAGCACTGTGATAGTAAGAGATCAAGGTGCTATTTCATTAAAATAAGCTAAATGATTAAGCATTCAATTTTTCGAATAAAGAAAACAATATTTTCAAAGAAAACTGTGAATTATGAACTACTTTAGCACATCCCTAACACTTATTCTGAGGAATGACAAATATTTAAAAGAAAATATTTTACTCATGGAATTTTAAATATTCCCAATATACGATCTTACATGTCTCCATTTTAACAAAGAACCCCTCCAAAAAAAGAAATAATCCTTTGTGTTTTGTTACTTAATGTCAGTTTCAAGATATTTTAAATTACTTAAGAGGTAGATATACATAAAAAGACCATCTTCACCTCTGTGTACACCAAGAATATGCAACAGTTCCCATGAGAACCAAGTTGCTTAGGGCCTGGCTAAGTTGCTGAGGCTAGCTTTGAACTCTCATCCTTCTACCCCAGCCTCCCAAGCTGTTGGTATTACATATAGGTGCGCACCCCAGTGCCCCACACTAATTAGATAATTCCTAAGGAAGCAAACTGATAAGCAATAAGATATAGCAGAGAAATTAACTTTATCATAATGATAAACTCTGAGGTTTTACTCATGTAAGAAACAAATTATCACTAAAATCAGGGTTTCAAGGGCATATGATGAAATGGCAGTGTATTTCTTTTTCTTTTTTTTTTTTTAAGAACTCTAACATTCTAGCTCATTAGAGGCATAAAATTATTCCAAGAAATCTAAACATCTCTCTCCATCTATGTTCTTTACCACCCTGCCTCCTCCTCTTTTTCCACTTTAATTTCCTCTCTCCTTCCCCAATTATCTCTCTTTCTCAAGAAGGGATGAGAGAAAAATAGATAAAATTTAAGAATTCTAATTTCTCTCCTTCTCTTATCCTATATCCTAAAAAAAATTTCCATGAGAATTCCCCAAAATACAACTACTATAATATTCGTGCTAAATTGTTGAACTCAAAGATCCCTATAAAATTATCTTGATGTCTGGGCATGCCCTTCAGTAAAAGAGAGCTTGCTAGCATGTGACAGGTCCCAGGTTCAATCCCCAGAATTGTAAAACAATAATCATAAAAGCACTAATTTGTGTCTGCTGCAATAGATGCTTATGTGATTTTTTTTTTTTCTGGGAGTTTTAACAAATTCTTTGGTCCCCACATTAAAGGCAAAATTAACATTTCAGATAAAGTTTCTTGTTTAACGTTAAACTGTCTAAACAAGAATAAGAAAATGGGCTGGAGGTATATAGCTCAGTAGTAGAGTGCTTATCTCGCATGTGTGAGGCTCTGCATTTGATTCCCAGAACTGCAAAATAAATAAGAAAACTCAAAAGAGATGTTCATGCAGGAATAATTTATTAACATTAATGAACCTAAAATATTTTGTGTTTATTTTTAATACAGAAAAAAGAAACCAAAAGAAAACTTGAATTCTAAGCTATAGATTGAGTACAACAAAACATGATAGCAACCCAAAAACACCACTTTATCCTAGAAAGACAAAAACTAATCTGGGAGGCTATTTTAATAACATAGAATGTCTGAGAGGATTTTGGCCACCCTGGGAGTTCTCCCATCAACAAAGGCTAGTAATTAATACGAAAAAGCTTATTGCATATAGTTCTGCTTGTAAAGAAAAGGAGCCATTGCTGCTATATAACCTAACCAAACAGAAGAGAATGAAAGAAAAATTATCTATCATTAACTGAGGAAATACTTTTATTACCTACCATATGCTAGGCTTTATGCTTCTCACTAGAGATACAGCTATGTAAACATGATGTCTACCCACATAAAGGTTAACATACAGCTGAGAAGATAGTCATTAATCAAATAATTATAAAACTTATATGCAATTATAACTGTAAACAGTGATAAAAGCTACAAATTCAAGGTCCACCAAGAGGACATGATCTACTTTGGGAAATTCAGGGACAGTTTATCTGAGAAAGTGATTTGACAGCTGAGTGAGATTTGAAGAATGAGTTAACTTCTGTATTCCTACCTTTATCTGCAGGGAATATTTCCAAAACATTACCAAATCCTACATATATATATATATATATACACACACACACACACACACACACACACACACACCATAAAGTTTAATTCATAACTTAGGCATTAGAGACATGACATTCATTCTAGGAAGAGAAGACAGATCATGTGAAAACACTGAAGAAAGGGATGAAGGGGTAATGACACATTTGAAGAACTGAGGAGGCTGAAGCACGGAAGAATTTAAGGAAGGTATAGCAGGAGTTTTAACAGACTTTAAGGACAGTGAGAAGATACTGAGAAAAGAAGTTTTGAGCAGGGTATCATCACCATCATCAACACTAGTATGTACCCAGTGCTAACCACATGCCATACATATTTACCTCATTTAATTCTTAGAACAATCATATAAGTAAAAATTATGACAGCCATTTTACAGATAAGAAACTAAGGTTTCCACAGACTTAGCAACTTACCTAAAGTCACACAACTAGGAATAGTAGAACCAAGATTCAAAACATTACATGTACATTTTTCAAAGCTGAAACTGGCTATAATGTGGCTACACATTAGGGAAAGAGCAAGTCTATAGAAAATTGGGAGACTATGCAGTCATCTGAGCTACAGTGATGATGATCAAACTGGTAACAGTTGCAGCAGGTACAGAAAAATGATTGGCTTAAAGAAATATCTGAGAAAGAAATAACTACCAGGATTGGTTGGCAGGGTAAGAACTACAGGAATGTGAGGGTCAAGGAAGATTCTGAGATTTCTGATTTTAACAGCCTAAATAGTTGGTAGAATATCATAAACAAAAAATGAGAAAAAAGAAAGAAGGAACAATTTGAGATTTTAAGGTACCTCAGAAATGTTAAGGTACCTTAAAAGTTTCAAGTGAGAAGTCAGATGTATGTTTCTAGAGCTTGGAGAAATGATAGGAGGTAAAAGGATAAACATGTAGGCTTTGATACACAAATGTTAATTGAAACCACAATAAAGACGACGACTACCTAGGAAAAGAAAACAGAGTAAGAGAAGATAGTCATAAGACTGATACTACATTAAATGGCAGGGAGAATATAAGAGACTAGCAAAGGAGATAGAGGTATAATTGGGGAAGTGGGTGGAAATCAGGAAACACAACATCACAGAATCTAAGGACCCTTTCTTTAGATAAAAGAGAAAAGAACATAGACCAAAAAAGATATGGCTCCAGGTTCAATTTCTGGTTCTATCCAGATGACTTTAGTGAAGTTACTGAAATACTGAGCCTTAATTTATTAACCTATGGGCATTATAAAACTTAACCTACAGGTTATTACAATAATTAGCAATAATATAAAGACAGCACCTATTACACTGTAAATAGCAAAAAGTGGTAGTTACTGTGATTGTGTGTTGTTAGTTATAAAGTCAAAGAGTTTGTTCACAGGGTTTTTGAACAAGGCTCTATGAGGCCCTGCAGATTCTGCAAAACATCTTTAAGGAATGCCTGGCAAAGGCAATATTAGGACTTCTGGCTGCCACTCCTGTCTCAATCAGAACAGCTCTTTGTTCTCTTTTTTAACTTTCGTTGTTTTAATATTTTGAGTTGTAGATAGACACAATCCTTTTATTTTATTTATTTTAATGTGGTGCTGGGAATCGAACCCAGTGCCTCATATGTGCTATCACTCTACTACTATGCTATAACTCCAGCCCTCTTTTTTTTTTTTTTTTTCACTTTTTAAAATAAGTTTGTTCAAAGACGAGTCGGGGGAGAGAAAGGGAGAGAGAAGGGAAACCATATGGAAATGGTAGGAGACCCTCAATGTTACACAAAATTACATATAAGAGGTTGTGAGGGGAAAGGGGGGGGAACAAGGGAGAGAACTGAACAACAGCAGATGAGGTAGAGAGCAAAGATGGGAGGGGAGGGGAGGGTGGATAGTAGGGGATAGGAAAAGTAGCAGAATACAACAGTCACTAATATGCCATTATGTAAAAATGTGAGTGTATAACCGATGTGATTCTGCAATTTGTATTTGGGGTAAAAATGGGAGTTCATAACCCAATTGAGTCAAATGTATGAAAGATGATATATCATGAGCTTTGTAATGCTTTGAACAACCAATTAAAAAAATTAAAATAAGTTTGTTTATATATCCGAGTAATATTTGCTTGAAAAAAGGATCTAAATCTTTAAAATAGATATCAGAAACAGGGCTGGGGTTATAGCTCCATGGTAGAGTGCTTGCCTAGCATGTGTGAGGCACTGGGTTTGATCCGCTGCACCACATAAAAATAAATAAATAAATAAATAAAATAAAGGTATCATATCCACCTACAATTAAAAACATTTTTAAAAAATTAGAAACAAATGACTGGGGGTGGGAATGTAGCCAAGTGGCAGAGCTCTTGCCTGGCATGTAAAAAGGCCTGGTTTGGTCCCCAGAACTGTCCAAAAGAAAAAAAAAAAAAGGATCATCTCAACAAGATCCCTCAGTTCAAGTCCATCTGAATGAGTTTATAATTCTTCACCAAAGTAAAATACATCAGACTAGGACCAAAACAACCCATGTGACAACATGATCTTCAACATAAACCTTATAATTTATTAAAATTTATTAAAATAATTGTGATAGTTAGTAACTGGCTGTTTTTATCTAATGAAAACTGCAACTATTCATCAAAAACCAGAAGAGAAAATTAGAAGCCTCTAAATGTTGTAGACACAAGAAAATTTCTGTGTGATATGTCACAGCAAGGAAAACTGCAGTAGCCCTTTATTCCCATAACTTTGTTCAATAAATAAATGTCTTTATTAATATTTTAGTTCTTTATTTTCCAGTATAACACAAAGAACCAATCACCCTTTCAGAACTCATTTTGCTTTTCATGGCATATCTTTCAAATTGAGCCCTCATGTTCCTCATTGAGTTATTAAAGTTAAACAGCTCTTGATCCATCATCAGCACCTTTTTAACTGCTCACAATTTCTTTCATACAACTGTTGGGATACGTAACACACAACTCAAAAGGAATATGATTTTTGAAATATTTTTTTAGTTGTAGATGGACACGATATCTTTACTTTTATTTGTTTATTTATGTGGTGCTGAGGATCAATCCTAGGGCCTCACGTGTGCGAGGCAAGCACTCTACAACTGAGCTACAACCCCAGCCCTAAAAGGAATATGATTTTTTTTAATATAGATCTTCTTAATCATTGATGGACCTTTATTTTATTTATTTATATGTGGTGCTAAGAATTGAACCCAGTACAGTACCTCATACAGGCTGGGCAAGTGTTCTACCACTGAGCCACAACCCAGTCCCCAAATGCAATATGATTTTAAAACATATTAAAAAGATAGAATAAAAGTCTTTTAGAAATACAACCCTGTCTTAATAGTTGCTAACTAAACTACCAAGGTTAACTTTTTTCTTTTTTTTTCCTTTTGGTACTAGGTCATTGATGAATCCAGCAGTGCTCTACCACTGAGCTACATCTCAACCCTTTTTAATTTCTAGACAGTGTCTCATTAAGTTACCCAGCCTGGCCTTGAACTTGTGATACTCCTGCCTCAGCTTCCCAAGTCTCTGGGGTTACAGGTATGTACCACTATGCCCAGTTAACAAATGGTAACTTTTGAGACAAATGCCTTATAATACTAAGGAATGTAAATTTCAAAATTGTTTAAAGGATTACTACATCTCAATTACACAAAAAGAATTTTAATTTTAATTCTACTGCATAGTATGATGAATAATTAAATGAAGCTAATTAATATATCACTCATCTCACTTATTATTTTTGTGGTTATAACATTTAAAAATTACTTTAGCAATTTTTAGATGTACAGTATACTATACATCTAAAGAAGGAAAGATTGTGGAATGAGATGGATATCATTACCCTAAGTATATGTATGAAGACACGAATGGTGTGACTCCACCTTATATACAACCAGAGACATGAAAAATTGTGCTCTATATGTGTACTGTGAATTGAAATGCATTCTACTGTCATGTATAACAAATTAGAATAAATAAATTAAAAAAAAAAACACCAGGAATGTAGCTCAGTGATAGAATGCTTGCCTAGCATATTTGAAAACCTGTTTGATAGCCAGTACCACAAAACACTTTTTTAAAAAATGAGAAAATAAAGAGTTCAGAATGGCAAGAATACATATATTTGAAGGTATTTTTTCGATGCCCAGCAAGCAATTAACAATAATTTAAACCTATAATAAATAAATAAGTCTAAATATATTTCAAACAGACCTTATAATATATAAACACTTAATAACAAAAAAGAAATGCCACAAACCAAAAGAAAAGGGATGTATCATTCATAACACAATGTTAAGAAATTTCTGCTATAAATCATTAAGGAAATACCAAAATAAATGTCTCGTCATGGCCTGGGGTTGTAGCTCAGTGGTAAAGCGCTTGCCTAGCATGTGGGAGGCACTGTGTTTGATCCTCAGCACCACATAAAAATAAATAAAATAAAGGTATTGCGTCCATCTACAACTAAAAGAATATACAAAAAAAAATGTCTCTTCACACAAAAACACATGACTCATTTCAGGAAGATTATGAGCTAACTATAAAATTCAAATTAATTAGAAAATAAAGACACATTTAAGGATAGTCAGATAAAGAATAGCTTTTCTAAGAAAAAATATTTTAAAAATTGTAAAAAACAGTGTGATACATTTTATACTGCTTGGAAATTTTTAAATTGTTTACATCAAAAAACAAAAACTAGGGGCTGGGGCTGGAGCTCAGCAGTAGCGCACTTGCCTGGCATGTGTGAGGCACTGGGCTCAATTCTCAGGATAGCATATAAATAAATAAAATAAACATCTTCCAACAACTGAAAAAAAATTTTTTTTAAAAAAACTGCAGAGAGGGCTGGGGATATGGCTCAAGTAGTAGAGCGCTTGCCTGGCATGTGTGAGGCACTGGGTTTGATCCTCAGCACCACATAAAAATAAAATAAAGATATTGTGTCCACCTTAGCTAAAAAATAAATATTTTTAAAAAACTACAGAGAAAATGACAAACACTGAAAATTGTTTACAGCAAATGTGACAGAAAAATATTTATTCTCACTCTACTGACATAGGCATTCTTATACACTGCTAATAAATCACCTGAAGTCTTTCTGGAAAACTATTTCTCAAAAGGTTTATCTAAAACAGCCTTTCTAAACCAGTATTTCAGTAAAGAATTAAGTACTATATAAAATGATTTCAGTGACTGTTTTCTTAATTCCCCCAAGGTTAATTCAAGATTCATAGAAAATAAGTTAATTTCTTCCGTACATAAAGTCTAATGGCATTAGAGCATAATTTTCTAAGGAATCCAACTGAAAAGATTTGTACTGGAGCCACTAGGTGAAAAAAGTTTCTTAAGAGGAAAATTATAATCCCCTTTTTGTTTTGTTTTTCTGTCATATTGGGGATCAAAACAAGGGCCATGCCCATGATAGGCAAGCACTCTATCACTAAGTTACATCCTAGACAGCACAATTCCTTATATTTTGTTTAGATATTGTTTTTAGTTGTAGATGAACACAATACCTTTCTTTTATTTGTTTATCTATATGTGGGTGCTGAGGATCAAACCCAGGGCCTCACCCGTGCAAGGCAAGCACTCTACCACTGAGCCACAATCCCAGGCTCCCTTATATTTTATAAGAATAGTTGTGTCGTCCTTAGGAAGTAGGGCCTGTATTGAAGGTATGCTGCTTCTCTCTTTTATATATGTGTGTGTGTGTGTCTGTGTGTGTGTGTATTCATTTTTTAGTTGTAGTTGGACACAATCCCTCTATTTTATTTATTTATTTATTTATTTATTTATTTATTTATATGTGGTACTGAGGATCCAACCCGGCTCTACCACTGAGCCACAACCCCAGTCCCTATTGCTTATCTTTCTAAATACAAGATTGATCATACAATACTCTGTAGTCTTGTTTTAATAATACTTTCTTAATCACAAAGTTATAAATACATAAGACAAATATTTCAAGAATATATAATGAAAAAGATTCTACTATAATTATTCCCTTGATAATCTTTGGCAAAGAGATTTAATTTTCTAGAAGCCTACCATAGGAAAATATTTGGAAATGTGAAAATGTATTAACCAAGGTATCCTTAACAATAAGATAAAGCTGAAATATTCAGCAATAGAAGATGGCTAAAAGTATGACATAATTTTATGTAGTCATTTAGCAATTTTTTTTAAGAGAGAGAGAATGTTTTAGTATTTATTTTTTAGTTTTTGGTGGACACAACATCTTTATTTTATTTTTATGTGGTGCTGAGGATCGAACCAAGCGCCCCACGCATGCCAGGCAAGCACGCTACCGCATGAGCCACATACCCAGCCCCAGCAATGTTTTTAAAAATATTTAATAACGGAGGTCATCTCGTAATCTTAAGTTTTTTAAATATAAAAGGTACACTGGGCTGATAACGTATCTCAGTAGGACAGATGCACAAGGCCCTGGGTTCCATCCCACACACAGAAAAAAAATGTGTATGTATGTTAAAAATGCACACACACATATATACCTAAATATAATTCCAACTGGGTATGTCTATTACAGACAGAATTACAGGAGTTGTTCTCCCCCTACATACATTTATGTATTCTTAAAATGTTTTACCCTAAGTATGTATTACCTTGAAAAGAGGGAAAAGTGTTACAAACATGACTCTACAGCTGGGCATGGTGGTGAACACCTGTAATCCCAGCAACTCAGGAGACTGAGGCAGGAAGACCTCAAGTTCAAAGCCAGCCTCAGCAATTTATGAAGGTCCTAAGCAACTTAGCAATACCTGTTTCAAAATAAAAAAATAAAAAAAGTTGGGGATGTGGCTCAATGGTTAAGCAATCCTGGGTTCAATCCTGGGTTTAAAAAAAAAAAATTACTCTACAAATGACTACATTATCTAACCTGTGTTTAGAGAAGCAACATTGCTAAAATACAATGTCTGCTTCCTGAAGATGACACATTCTGCTTATAAAATAAAGGAGACAAAAAAAATAAAGGAAACAGAATAAATATTCTCCTTCAATATCTGGATCAGTATTATTTCTAGTGCTACTGAGAAAATGAGAATATACCCTTCCACATACTCCAAAGTCAATTGCTCAGGAGTAAAGTGAGTCTCCAGTCAAGAAACACTGCCCACAACTATATGAACAGTCCATAAACTAAATGTTTACTAGTAAGTACACTAACATGAAGAAACTTGCTGACGCTTCAAATATACACTACATGAGAGACATTTAAAAGCTAATAAAGCAATATTTTTCCTTGAGCTTTAACCTGTATGTAAAATCTGCCTACTTTAAAAAATCTTTTCTCCACTCAGTATCCTCAAAGTTGTAATCAATTTCAAAGTTCACACAGTGTTTAAAACTGAATCAATATATAAAATCTCCATTAGTCAATAGAAATATAATCTCAAGACTAGAGAGAAGCTCTCACTTAAGCACTACATTCAGACAAAAATAACAAAGAATCTGTAAAATCATCTTATACTCTAACAAAGCTTCAGTGAGAGTTTATGCCTATCATTCAGGAACTCAAAGTCACTGTTTGACATTTGGAGCAAGATTATAATAGGATCTTTGAAATCAAAATGTCAAACTGACACACCAGCTATGGAAATTACTCTAAAAAAGTAGCTCAAATCAAATACACTGAGTAGCAAACTCCAAAGGATATACATATGGTCTATTTTATTATAAAATGTGGTTTTTCAGTATGAATTAGTTCATATATGACCATGGTAAATAGAAGACTATCATTACATCAAACCTGTACTGGTTCATAAGTGATTTTTCTAGGCAAAAGAGCCACAAAGAACAGAAGTAGAACTACGGCCTTCAGTAAACAAGAAAAATGCCCTCAGTTTGGCTACTGTATAAACAGGAATCCCATCAGCTGCACCGTAAGAAAATTAAAAATGTGCAACTACATTTAGAGCACTCCTTTAAACACTCATGGCTTTCTATTTAAGATAGGCTGTACCTGCTTCTCCACTGAGAGATCCACATCCATTGCCCTGTTTGGGCACTGCAAGCAAATATTTCTACTCAATTATTCTTGTGAGTTTTCAATATCCACTGGAGCAGCCATCAGCCACAGTGACCTGCAATCCTGGGACTACCCAAGTAATCTCCTAAGGTTGCATTTACTTTTCAGTCCTGTTCTTAAAAGTATTAGTATAACCAACCTAGTGGGTGGACCATGATAACTCACTGTGGTTTTGATTTGCATTTCTCTAATGTCTAATAATATTGAGCATCTTTTTCACATGCTTATACTTTCTTTTTTTTTTTTTTTTTGAGGCAAGAGGAAGATGATTGAACCCATTCAGCTATATCTTCAATCCTTTTTATTTTTTTATTTTATTTTTTTTCAGATAGGGTCTTGCTAAATTTCTGAGGCTGGCCTCAAACTTGCTATCCTCCCTGGTTGCTGGGATTACAAGCGTGCATCACCACATCCAGCCTATTGTGCTCATAATCTTTTCAGTAGCCTTTCCCTTATATGTAAAGAAATCCCTGGTATGAGTCCTGCTTCCCCAATGCAAGAGTGAAAAAGTAAATTCCTATAATTGTTGTTTGAATCTACAAGCTGTGTGGTGGCTCGTGATTGTATGCCCAGCCAGACTGCGGCATTTGTGCCCAGCCAGACTGCGGCATTTGGTGGTCCGTGCGGGGAACGTCTAAAGCTTGGAGGTAAGTGAAATTGCTCGCCCCTGAGGAAGAGCGAAAGAATGGGTGATCAATTCAAAAAACAATGTGTTCTTGTTTTGACTTATTTTGTTTTTATTTCAAGTTGCCTGTTCCTAGAACTTTCTCAGGCAAACTGGGGAAAATGGTTGACTCAAGGTTTGAAGTTTTTCACCTCCGAGCAAGAAAAATTGTTAGAGGAAAGAGGCACCCCAGTAAGACCAAGAACAGTTAGGACATATGTTGATACAATACAAAAATGTAGC
>NW_026000171.1:7467277-7476234 GCF_001458135.2 Marmota marmota marmota
TTGTTTAATTAATCAGAAGGGGGGAGATGCTGGGAGCCATTAGCCAAGTAGGTATGACAATTTCCTTGCCAGCGTACCCCATGTTGCAGTGACATTGAATGTAGGTGACCTTGCTCAAGGACCAAAGCGGATTAGGGCGTTCCCGGTTTAGGTTCCAGGTTTAAGGTTTAAGATTATTCCTGCTGGGAATAGGGCGTATCCTGCTGCCTGAGTTCCCCTTGAGTTCTCACGGGATTCAGACAGTATATTTTGGGAGACAGAAGCCCAGTGGAGGTGGATTTGGGCAGAGAACGTGGATTTCCCCAGAACGTGATTGTAGACGGCTGGTGTGAGTTCGGGAATAAAGAGTTGCTGTTTGAATCTACAAGCTGTGTGGTGGCTCGTGATTGTGTGCCCAGCCAGACTGCGGCATTTGTGCCCAGCCAGACTGCGGCAAATTGTAGCTAGAACAGAGCTATGTGAACCAGAGTCTGCCAATTAGAAGCACAAAAGACTGATGTGTAATAGTAACACAAGGAAGGAGCTTCTATTTCTTTTTTAGCTAATGCAGATGGTGACAGATGAATCCAGCTTTAGAATACAGTGGTTGCAAGGTCAACATTTGGCTCATCAGTGACATCCAAATATCAGTATTTAAGTGATGCAAAAGGAGTAGTGAAAGTTTCTTCATCAACAGTGCATAGCCTTATAGATGCTACCTCAAGCCTAATCTCTAGCCTTATCAGCAATTCTTGAATCACTCAATATCTACTTGATAAACTCCTTTTCTGTCATGTATCTTTCTGGAAGAAGGGCTAGATTTAGTCAGTCTAGCTCAACTGAAAACCTTAGATACATGTCAACTACTTACATGAAAGCAGATTTACTTTAATCCAGGAAAATTTCCTTGCACTTAGAAGTCTACCCAAAAATAAATAAATAAATTATTAGAGGGAACAGCCAGTCACTGCAAATTTAACATTAATATCACATGATCTGTGGCTCATTTAATATCATTCAAATGTTTACTTATTTCCTCATAACTAATTTTCGATTTTGTCATGTAATGACTTCCATAAACATTCGGACAAAATTTTATTTTTATCTTTTCTTTATTATAATAAGACATTCTTATTCATTACATGGAATAAGAAGGAAGCATACATAATTTCATAAACATCAATAATCCTGGGCACTGAAAACACTATAAATATCTAGTAGATAGGAATCCTTCAAAACTTTATTTTTTCCCCAGTCAGTACTGAGGATTCAACCCAGGGGCATTTTACTACTTAGTTACATCCCCGTGTCTTTTTCCTTTTTGGTACTGGGAACTGAACCCAGGGATGTTTTACCACTGAATTACATTCGGAGTCTTCTATACTGAGACAGGCTCTAAATTGCTTAGGGCCTCACTAAATTGTTAAGGCTGGACTTGAACTTGTGATACTCCCATCTCAGCCTCCCGAATTGCTAATATTAGAGGCATGCACCACCAACACCCAACACAAAACATTTTTTTCTATGCTAACATTCACTTTTGAAAAAAAAAAAAAAAAAGACCACTGATTAAAGTAACTGACATCTAATTAGTACTTACCACACATGCAGACCCTCCCTATTCTGAACACTTCATGCATGCATTTTAACTTACTCAATCCCCACATGTCCCCCTTCATGTACCATTATCTTCATTTTACAAAAATGAAAACAGAAGTTACCCTTTGATAAGAAATCACAAAACCTCCCATCTTTCTCTCGGTTTTTTTGTTTGTTTTTTGGTAGTACTAGGAGATTTAACCCAGGGCTTGTGCACACTAGGCAAGTGCTTTTAACACCATGCTAGAATGTGACTCTACAGTGCTTCCAAAAATTATCACTGTATATAAACTATATAATTTCCCAAATATATTATGAACATCTTCCCATTCTATTAATTTTTTTAATATTTATTTTTAGTTGTGATTGAACACAATATCTTTATTTTATTTATTTTTATGTTGAAGTGGCACCCCCTTTCTCCACAGAAAAGCCCTCTTCACCACGGGTGATTTTAGGACTGTCAGAAAAAGAGTCCATTGTAGATAAACTTCCTATTTTCATGTCACCCTGTTTACTTGGCCACTGGCCGAGAAGATACCAGCACTTCAGGTGCTGGACACCCCCTTACTAGTTTTTCACAAACATATCTAGTGTAGTACTTTGAAGAAATGTGCAAACAAGGCCTCTGGCCTTGAGCTGAGCTTCACAGAGATGTCCACATTTTTAAGATAAGTTACAAATGGGCTCCATGGTAACAGTTGGCAGGGGGAGGAAAAAAAGGGGGAGAAGAGGCTCTCCCCTTCTCAGGTGTTGTCCTTGAAGAGTTAATTTGCCCAAAATAGTGAAAGAAAAAGCTGCTTTTATGTGAACTTCTGCAGACTGTGAACTTCTGAGCCCCTCCCCTTACATGCTGGGTATAAAACTCTGAAATTCCCTGAACTGGGTGTTCAGGGGATTGATTGATTACAGCAAAGGCTGTACCCTCTGAGCCTGGCTGCAGCCAAATAAAACTGTTTCCTGCTATCTTCAGTGCCTTACCTCGTTTGTCCCTACAACAATGTAGTGCTGAGGATTGAACCCAGGGCCTCACACATGCTAGGTGAGCACTCTATCACTGAGCCACAACCCCAGGCCCCTCTATTAATTTTTAAATGCTCAAATGGTGTAAAAAAAAATTACATATAAAATTAATTTTTTAAGTTTACATGTAAAACAGTAAATATAGGTTAAATTTAACATTAAATCAGTAGCATTAAAAGTCTCACTTAAATGAAAAAGATGCACCTCAGTAAGAAAGAACCTACTCTTATGACTAATTCTCTTTTTTTGGAGATAAGGTCTGGTCTTGAACTCAACATTTGCCTCAGCCCTCAGCCTTTCAAATGATGGGGCTTATAGGCATATGCCATCATACCCAGTATGAATAATTCAATTCTTGAAGCTACTCTGAGCCAAAATACTCTAAAATTCCACCCCACCAAAAGTTCATGTTCATGAAACCACACACTATGTATATTTTATATCAACATGACTTTAAACTCCTCAAATGCATGCCTGTTTCTCTTTCTCCCCATCCCCTTTAAAAAAAAAAAAAAAAAAAAAACTCAAAATATCCAGCAAACTATTGAGCATTCATTGTAGGAACTCAATAAATATTTAATGATAGACTGATTAGACAATGCTATGTTGAAGTAGAGACAATGCAGAAACAAAGGTCATCCTGTGAAATTGAATGCAGCCAGACCTCCCTCCTCTCATCAGAACACCATAGATATACTCCACAAAGATTTCACAGATAATGCAGTGGTATACCAACAGATAAACAGCTTGCACTGACACCCAATTTGCCACCATGCTGAACTTTGTACTCTCTAAGGTCAGGTAAATCAACCAGGCTAAGTACAAAATAAATCAATTTAAAAGAAAAAGATTGGGGCGGCGATTGTAGCTCAGTGGTAGAACGCCTGCCCAGAATGTGTGAGGCAATGGGTTTGATCGTCAGCACCACGTAAAAATAAATAAAAGAAAAAGATCAAGAGTACTAATGGAACAAAAATTAAGCAAAAAACAAAAATCCTGAAGGAATTGCAGTTCCTATTACATAACGTGCTCAGATACAGGGAAGGCATTTGACCTCAGAGTAGCCCTCTACAAAAAAGGAGAGCAATTACTCTTTGGTCTCTAATATTTGGCAAGTCCTCATGAACTGAGAGCTATGAGAATTCAAAATTTAAATACATGATTTTTATAATATAAAACATTTAAAATAATGTCTGCTTGTCAATTTTTAGATTCTGATCTGTGAATACAGGGAATCCAGTTATTAAAATACTAATAACAAAATTTTTTTCTGAATCTAAAAGTCCCAGACCATAAAGATAACAGAAGAAGGATGCTCTGACTTGCTGGTCCTGATTACAGGGAACACTTGAAAGATGAGCACACACTACCCAGAAGGTCAAGGCTAGCCTAAAGATCACATTCTCATTTGCAAGATAAAAAAACAGGTTGTTTCCAGGGAAAACAGGAAAACCTCTGGCAATGTGAAAACTGAAGCAAAAATATGCATAACTGGCAAAATTCTTGATTTGTTTTTTTTGTTTGTTTGTTTTTATTTTCTTTTTGTCTACCACTACCTGCAGATTCTATGTGAGCCGTAGAAAAAGCTAGCCTCCAAATTACTCAAGGAAAATGGAAAGGATTATTTTTCCTAAAGTACAGTTTATGAGTGAAGATAAAGAGTTCTAGCAAGAAGGAACAAATAATCCAAAAAGGAAAGCAAACAGGAAAAGAGTTCACCAAAGACAAAATAGAAATAAACAAGTCTGCCAAGAGGATAATTATGGGAAATACCAGATATAAAGAATGAATAGAAAGGCAGACAGAGGTAGGGAGAAAAAAGGAAGGACAATTTAGAGCCATACAGAATTTTCATTAAAAAAAAAATAAACCCATATTTTCCACAGCCATATATAAATCCCCATATCAAAGAATGGTCAGGAAAATTCACAGAAGCTACCAAGTTCAGGGAAATCTAACATCAGCTTCAGGATGAAAATGCATAAAGGTAATGAATAATGCCCTTCAGAAGAATACAAAACAGCTTTATTATCTGACAGCATTATCTGGCAAAACCAACTTGGCTGAGATGGTCTCTCTGGAATGAAGAACCTATTTAAAACATGACGTAATGGGGCTGGGGATGTGGCTCAAGTGGTAGCGCGCTCGCCTGGCATGCGTGTGGCCCAGGTTCGATCCTCAGCACCACACACAAAGATGTTGTGCCCGCCGATAACTAAAAAATAAATATTAAAATTCTCTCTCTCAAAAAAATAAAATAAAATAGGGCTGGGGATGTGGCTCAACGGTAGCGCACTCGCCTGGCACGCGTGCGGCCCGGGTTCGATCCTCAGCACCACATACCAACAAAGATATTGTGTCTGCCAAGTACTAAAAATAAATAAATAAATAAATATTTTTTAAAAAAATAAAACATGACGTAAGGCTAGGCAAGATTTATCAAAAGTACCCTAATTGTTCTGACAGTACTGAATAGCAACTCAGTGTTTGTTGAATGGATAATACACATTAATACTTGTTTTATCCTCTGGACCAAAAGATTTATGCAGAATGTCAACTTTGGAGGAATGAGTTATTTTAGAACTGAAAAAATTTTTTTTTAAATTGAAAAAAATGTTTTCATAACATTGTCAAAATTTTTAAACCACCATACAGCTTACTCTTTCTCCCTCAAGGTTTCTTGATATATAACATAAATAAATCAGGTTATTAAGCCTGTGAACTATTCAAATGAACTATTCAAACACAAAAACACAGGATAAAATGATTGCATCTGACAGCATCACTTTTAAATATAGATAATATTTTTTAATGTTTTTCTCAGAGTGAGTATATGGTCTACGCTATATTTTTGTTTTGCTTTCCTTGCTTCACTTTGTCTCCTAAAAAGACTAATGAAACAATAACAAAGCACAGTTGTTTCTTCAATAACCCAGCAGTTTAACCTAAAGAGAACAAATCTCTAGGCAGATTTTTTTGGTCCTTGTATTCAAAAGGGTGAAAGAAGATACAATAGTCTATTATCACCAAAAAGAAAATATTTACTCATAATTAACAGTCATCCACACACCAATTACATTTGTTAATTCTAGGTGGGATAACTGACAAAATCCTTGCTTTTTTCTTTTTTTGTCTTGTATTACCTGTATATCCTGTGTGAGCAGTAGAAAGAGCTGAGCTTCTTTATTTTTAAATTCTTTTGGATATATATAAAGAATATAGAGAAAATATATTTAAGTATAATACTCAAGGTTTCCCCAACTTAGTTGATGAGTGTTTCTTTCAAGGATGGTTCCCTCACCCGTAGCATGAGCATCCTCTAGAAATTCTTAGAACAAATTCTTGGGCCCCACACCAGATCTATGCAATCAGAAACTCTGAGGATGGTACCCAACAATTCATGTTTTAACAAGCCCTTTAGGTAATTCTGATGCAACCTAAGTCTCTCATCTGACTAGAGAAAAGATCTTGGCATTCACCAAGAACAAAAAACAAGAGGAATAATGTGCCTGGGTACTTCACTAATTCACCTCCCTACCCCATCACCGTCTTGCCCACATCCCCTGGTGGCCACTGACTTTACTTTTAGTTCTATCCAAAGAAATCTACCTAATGCTCATTAATTGATGTGTCTTAGTCTAATCATACTATACATTTTTTTTCAAACTCTAAATATTCAACCCAAAATATATAATTACCTGAGAATATTTTTTAAATACTGATGCCCAGACCCCAGACCCCAGCAATTAAATACAATTTTCTGGGTGTGGGGATTGACCAAAAGTATTTTACAAGCCTCACAGGCAATTCTAATGTGCAACCAGACTGAAAACTCCTGTTTAAATAATTTTTTTTCTGTCTAGTTAGATATTTCTCCAAGTATGATATAAAAACAACCTCTATCATTATCACCAGGGGAAGATTTCCCAAACTGACCTTGAAAATAATCTTCAGCAGGTTATATATGACATTTTTCTTAATAGCTATGTATTTACTTCTACAGTTTGTTTTTTATTACTTTATGTTAGCAAGTATCCCATGATACAAGTATCCCATGTATGGTAATAAGAGTTGCATTTTAAAATAAGATTCCGTTTTTTTAAAGCTGAGGCAAATCAGGAGTGTTGGCCAACACCTATAATCCCGGAGACTCAGGATGCTGGAGCAGAAGGGTCACAAATTCAAGGCCAGCCTCAGCAACTGACCCGAAGCAACTTGAGGAGACTGTCTCATAACAAAAAAATTAAAAGGGCTGTGGATGTAGCTTAATAGCAAAGTACCTCTGGATTCAATCCCCAGTACAAAAGAGAGAGAGAGAGAGAGGGAGGGAGGGAGAGAACTAAAAACAAACTACTAAATAAGTAATGGTACAAAGGGCAGGGAAAAATTGAGAAGATGGTGGGCAAAGTTTGATTACTGTTTTCAACCAGCAGTCTCAGATCGTTTGGGAATGGGTTCTAGAAATTTTAATTTTTAACAAGTGCCCACATCTGATTCTTTTTTTTTACTTGTAGATGAACACATTTATTTTATTTATTTATTTTTATGCAGTGCTGAGGATCAACCTAGCACCTCACATAGGCTAGGCAAGAACTCATCCACTGAGCTACATCCCCCAGATCCACACATCTGATTCTTATACACTGAGGTTCAAGAAATGTAATAAGGAATTTCAGCCTTTTGTTACCAGGCAAAGAACAAGCTGGGTATAAAAGGAACCTCCTTGATCCATCCTAGATCTCACAGAAGACCAGGCAGCTATACCTCCTGGTAGGGAAGAAGTTCAGTTTCTGCTTCAAGATTTATATCCCAAAATAGGAAAGGAAGAAGTCAGAGTATCCTGTTTGCAGATGATAAAATCCTATAAACAGAAGATCCAGAAAACTCCACCAGAAGCCTGCTATAGTTAATAAACAAATTCAGCAAAGTTAGAAAATCAATATACAAAGATCAATAGCTTTCCTATATACCAATAATGAATCTGTCAAGAAAGAAATCAGGAAAACATTCCCATTCACAATAGACAAAAAGAAAAAGGAAAAAAAAAAAAAAAACCTCTGGAATAAATCTAACCAAGAGAAGACCTTATTCAAGAAAGAAACTGAATAATACACAAGAAGATCCCATGTTTATGGACAGGCAGAATTAATACTACTAAAATGGTCATATTATCAAAAGCAATATATAGATTCAATGCAATCAACAAAATACCAATGACATTCTTCACAGAACTAAAATTCCTTTGGAAAAATAGAAGGCTCAGAATAGCCAAAGCAATTCTAGACCAAAACAGCAATGCTGGAGGCATCAGAATACCAGACTTCAAATTATAATACAGAACTTTAGTAACAAAACAAAAATTGCATAGTACTAACATAAAAACAGACACACAGATTAAAAAAAAAAAAACACAGACACAAGCTCACACAGATATAATCATCTGATCTTTGACAAACATGCCAAAAATATTCACTGGAGAAAAAAAAAATCCTTTCTAACAAATAATGCTGGAAAAACTAGTTATCTATGTGGATAACCAGATCCTTATCTCTCACCCTGCACAAAGTCAATGAAAAATGGATCAAAGACCTAGAAATTAGACCAGAAACTACACAGCTTCTAGAAAAAAAACCTAAGGCCAACACTCCAACATGTAAGTACAAGCAATGACCTTTTGAACAGAAATACTGCCAAGAGTAGTATTAATTTGGCATCAAATTAAAAAGCTTCTGCACACTAACAAAGCAATTAAGAATGTGAAGGGAGAACCTACAGAATGGAAGAAAAGCTTTGCTAGCTACTCTTCTGACAAAGAATTAGTATCAAGAATATAAAAAGATCACAAAAGACCTAAAAAGAGCATACTACAGGGATACAGTGTCATCAATGTTCATAGCAGCACAATTCACAATAGCTAGACTGTGGAACCAACCTAGATGCCCTTCAACCGATGAATGGATTAAAAAAATGTGGCATATATACACAATGGAATATTACTCAGCAATAAAAAATAACAAAATCATGGCATTTGCAGGGAAATGGATGGCATTAGAGCAGATTATGCTAAGTGAAGTCAGCCAATCCCTTAAAAACAAATACCTAATGTCTTCTTTGATATAAGCGGGGCGACTCAAAACAGAGCAGGGAGGAAGAGCATGAGAAGAAGATTACCATCAAACAGGGATGAGAGGTGGGAGGGAATGGAAGAGAGAGGGGGAATTGCACGGAAAAGGGAAAGAGACTCGCATTGTTATACAAAAATACATATAAGAGGATGTGAGGCGAAGGGGAGGATAAATAAATAAATAAGAGACAGTGAGAGAAATTAGTTATGGTAGATGGGGTAGAGGGAGGGG
>NW_026000171.1:7476252-7486672 GCF_001458135.2 Marmota marmota marmota
TTTTTTTTTTTTTTTTTTTTTTTTTTTTTGAGTTCTTTATATAACCTAGAGATTAGTGCTCTGAAAACTTCTAGAACTAGTAAATGAATTTAGCAAAGTAGCAGGATATAAAATCAACACCCATAAATCAAAGACATTTCTGTCTATCAGTGACAAATCCTCAGAAAGGAAAATTACCCCATTCTAAATAGCCTCAAAAAAATAAAATAAAATAAAATACTCGGGAATCAACTTAACGAAAGAGGTAAAAGATCTATATAATGAAAATTACAGAACCCTAAAGAAAGAAATCAAAGAAGACCGTACAAGATGGAAAGATCTACCTTGCTCTTGAATAGGCAGAATTAATATTACCAAAATGACGATACTTCCAAAAGCACTATACAGATTTAATGCAATTCCGATCAAAATTCCAATGACATTCCTCATAGAAATAGAAAAAGCAATCATGAAATTCATCTCGAAAAATAAGAGACCCAGAATAGCTAAAGCAATCCTTAGCAGGAAGAGTGAAGCAGGTGGCATCACTGTACTAGACCTTAAACTATACTACAGAGCAATATTAACAAAAACAGCATATTGGCACCAAAACAGACTGGTAGACCAATGGTACAGAATAGAGGACATAGAAACTAACCCACAAAACTAAAATTATCTTATATTAGAAAAAAGTGCCAAGAACATGCATTGGAAGAAAGAGTATCTTCAACAAATGGTGCTGGGAAAACTGGAAATCCACATGCAAAAAAAATGAAATTAAATCCCTATATCTCACCATGCACAAAACTCAACTCAAAATGGATCAAGGACTTAGGAATACAACCAGAGACCCTGCGTCTAATAGAAGAAAAAGTAGGCCCTAATTTCCATCATGTGGGATTAGGCCCCAACTCCCTTAATAAGACTCTTGTGGCACAAGAATTAAAATCAAGAATCAATAAATGGGATGGACTCAAACTAAAAAGTAACAATCTGTGAGGTGAATAGAGAGAGCTTACATCTTGGGAGCAAATCTTTACCCTTTATACAGTTATTTTCTAAAAATTAAACTGCCTCAGATACAAACTTGTGATTTTCTTCAAAGCCTAAGATGATGTCATTTATATCCACAAGAAGACAGGGGTGATCCTAAGCAAGCAAGTTAAAATGAACAAACAAGTAGGATGTGCTGTGCTCATGTACTCTCAGCTACTCAGGAGAATAAAGAAAGAAAAGTCCTTGAGGTCAACCTAGGCAATGTAACAAGAATCAATATTTTAAAAAAAACAGATAAATAAAACAGTCAAGGTTGCCGGGCTTATTGATGCATGCCTGTAATTCCAGCGGCTAAAGAGAGTCTAAAGCAGGAGGAGTTCAAAGTCAGCCTCAGCAACATCAAGGCACTAAGCAACTCAAAGAGACCCTGTCTCTAAATAAAACAGAAACTAGGGCTGGGGATGTGGCTCAGTGGTTGAGTGCCTCTGAGTTCAATTCCTGGTACCCTCTCCCATCAAAAAAAAAAAAAAAAGAAAGAAAGAAAAGAAAAGAAAGAGAAAAAAAAAGAAGTCAGGGCTAAGGGTATAGATCACACAAGGTCCAGGGTTCATTCAATTCCCAAAGCAGGAAAACACACACATACATACACACACAGGGGGACAGACCAATACTATGGTTTACATGTACTGCAAAAGATATATTAAAATATAAGTTCAAAGTGCAATATCAGACATCAAAATTTACATTATTTTTGGAATCTCTGTAATATAAATCCCTGTCATTGTATTCATTATTCATTATACTCAGTTATAATAAGGTCTATTCATTAAATATCCTATACAGACAGCACTGACACACTACAAATCTGATTATGTTAAATTCAGATTTAAAATCCTATTTTGTAATAAATGACCCACCAAAAAATATTTACTATATATCATCAACTGAAAATATATTCAAAAAAGGTAATAAAGTTTAGCTTTATTCTTGGTGTAACAAAAAAATAATGTTTAATTTTAGGAAGCTAGAATTTTTCTAATAAATGAACACTTGGCATTAAGAGTCACAGTTGTATTCACTTCCTGCCATAAATGCCAGCAGGAAGTACATCCAATTTCAAGTTCCTCTGAAGCCAATGAGTGGGCAGAACACAACTACAGCCAAAATGAGGAACACATGGTATTCATTCTCTGAAAAAAATTAGTAATGGATTACAACCAGGAGGGGAAACCATCTGTCACAGGCAAAAGAGGTGGCAGAAGATGTCAAGACTATAACATGCCACCTCAACCCAGGCAGTCAAGTTTTAGATTTTAATCCCAGTTAACTCTTCAAAAATAAGCAATAGTTTTCAAAATTATTAGAGTCAAAATATGAGTGGAATGGCAAGAGGAAGAGAAATCACCAACAGTGTCTCAACTATAATCCCAGCAACTAGGGAGGCTAAGGCAAAAGAATCACAAGTTCAAAGCCAACCTCAGCAACTTATCGAAACCCTGTCTCAAAACAACAAGGGTTGGAGATATGTCTCTCCTGGGAACAGAAACAAATAGAAACCACACAAATGCAAAATATAAGAAATCTACCAACTAACAAATTCACTTCCCTCACATAGGGAAAGCATTGGCAATTTTATCTGTATTGTGTTCCCATTACCATCTGCCCAAGATTTCAATATGAACCAAGAAAGCAACTCCCTGAACATGAAGGTAAAACTGAAACACTACACACACACACACACACACAAAAAAAAAAAAAAAAAAACTAAATCCTCTAGACCTCTACTTACTTAAGTGAGTAATTTACATGATCATTAGAATTCTAGAAACCTGTTTTAAAATACATTATTTGTGAAATTAGAATTGGTCATACTAATTCCACTTTATTCACTTACTTGCTAATATTTATTCTTTCATTCAAGCAGTTTTTTTAAAAACCACACCTCTTAGTCTCAAATGCTACTTCTCTAAAGGAAATGTGATTCCCTCTTGAAGACATCCACCTACATACCAAACTATTAGTAATTTAATTCTTCAGACTTTGGCAAACAAAGCCATATCTTTTCTACAAAAAATAAAATTAAAAAACTCTCTTTAGAAAGATATTAATTAAAATCCCTATGTATTTTATAATCCAATATTTTGGGGACTAAATCAATGACTCAGAAAGCATACTTTATGCTCTTTTAAAACAACACAATAAACATTTATTTATGAGGATGGTGGAACATAAAGATATCCTCTACCAATCTAGTAACATAATTCATTATCCTAACGACACCAAAAATGAAGTCAATGTATGGTTCAGAAATTACAGATTTATTTGCTCAAAAATTCAACAAAAAATAGGACATCTCAAACAACAAACTTGTGGGAAAGCCCACTGAGTCAACAGAAATAAACCAAATGTTCATAACTGTGAAATAATTAATATTCAATTTGATTATTCAGTAATAACATTGGGGGGGTTAACTACAAAATACAGCTACTTTCCTCTTTTTATAAAACAAGGTAAATAATGTGTTCAGTGTCCCAAAATCTGTTTCCTTTCTTAATAGTCTGTTCAGAGCAGAATACGGAGGCCACATTATCTGCACTGGAATCCTCTGCCACTTCATGGCTATAGGACAGTGGGCAAGTTACTCTTAGCCTCAGTTTCCACTTCAATAAAATAACATTACCTACCTCACCCAGTTGTTGGGTGATTAATAACATAGGCAGAACACACAGAACAGGCCTGTTTCTTAGCAAACACTACACAAGTATTAGCTATTACTTATTCCTTTGTTTAAACCAGGTATTGACAAGCTTTCTCTATGAAGGGCCAGATAGTAAATATTTCAGGTTTAACAGATCATTCACACACTACCACAGTAACTAAATTCTACCAGTGTGTATTATGAAAGCAGCCATAGACAACACATGAATAAGCATGGCTGGGTTCCAATAACATTTTATTTATGGACACTGAATTTTCATAAAAATTTTCACAACACAAAATATTACTTTTTACAAACAATTCAAAAATATAAAAACTACTCTTGGTTTGTGGGGCATACAAATCCTGTGGGAAAGATCTGGCCTACAGGCTATCATGTGATGGACTCCTACTATAAACTAATGCTTCTCAGAGCCAGTTCATGACCAAGTTTCCACCAATCTATAATAAAATTGGCACTGTAAAGTGAAAAGCTATTTTCTTAGAACTGTCCTTTATTCTGAGATTATGCAATTCTAATTCTTTTCATGTTACCAAATCTTTCCTCTTATAAAGCACTGGTAATAGTATACGGTAATTTTTCTATTCTTTTTATTTCACACTCCCATGCCAATCTTCCCTCTGGTTCCTGCTTTCTTTTTTGGTTGTTTTTATGTTATTTTTCATTTTACTGGTGTGTGAAATCCAAGTTTAGGAGCAACTAATCTAATGCTCTCTACCTAATCAAATAAGAAAATCACTGGCATGTGCCATGACATCTTCTGATCTAGACTGGGTGTGTGTGTGTATGTTGCTATTGTTGTTACTGAAGATTTAAACCAGGGGTGCTCAACCACTGAGCTACATCCCCAGCCTTTTTATTTTTTATTTTGACAGGACCTCACTAAATTGTTGACAGTGGTCTTAAACTTGCGATACTCCTGCGTGAGCCTCCTCAGTTGCTGGGATTACAAACACGCACCACCATGCCTGGCTAGACCTGTTATTTAAATTAATCAAATTAAAATTTTTTATCTTCTCAACTGATTTCTTAACCTCTCTCTTCTCTTCCCTTTCTCTCTGTGTTAACCCCTTCCCAGTTGCCTTGGAATCCTGTTCGTGAATGTTGTTCTCCAAATAAAACACAGAAGAATTTTAATGTAGTCTATTACATTTCATAAGTGAACAAAAAATATTAATTTTTCAATAAATATTTTAAACAGGTATATACATTTTACTCAGTTGTCCTTAGCTGCAAACAACAGCATTTTAGTTAACTTTGTAAATAAATCTGTCACTTGCCAGATATAAGACCTGAATAAATTCCTCTATTAATTTCACTTTTTTCATCTAAAAACGAGGACAACATCACTTACCAATAAGACCATTGTGAAAATTAGAAATAGTTTACATAAAGGCACATAGGATGGTATTTGTAAATGCTCTGTGATCATTATTACTATAAAAGCCATGACTAGCACTCAGATGTATTTGGCAACAAAGTCATATAAGACAACATTTTCTTTTTTTTTAATATTTCTTTAATTGTAGATGGATACAATGTCTTTATTTTATTTTTATGTGGTGCTGAGGATCAAACTCAATGCCTTCCACATGCAAGGCAAGTACTCAACTACTGAGCTACAAGCCCAGCCCCACTGAGCTACAACCCCAGCCCAAGACAACATTTTCAATGATAGCTATTTACAGTATTTTTAAAAGGGTACAACAATAGATCATATGTAAAAATCAAAGGGAACATCACACGTAACATTATATGTTCAATGTAAGAGGAGTAATAGGAATAATGTGAGCAAACTGCATCTTTAGGTGACACATACCCTTTTATGTAAGAGTCCAATTAAATAAAAAGCACAGTACAGAAATTAATAGTTTAAAATAAGAAGTACAAGGAAATTTAAGCAAGCATTCTTTGCCACCCATTCTCAAGAAATCTCCACTGCCTTGTGAAGGTAAGTCTTGTTCACAAAAGCACATAGTTAAAATTATTTGTAGCCAAGTATGGGGTCCATCTAACCAGCCAAAAACCTCTTACCACAGAAATAAAGTAAGCCAGTTTTAAAAATGTGTATTTCCATCAATGTTACATTCCTTTTGGGAAAATACTATATAATTCACATATGAGTCATGATGGAAATAAAAACTTTAAATAATGAAAATCACAATAAATGAAAACCCTGCAAGCTAATTACCCTACTCAAAAGTTCCTCATAATTCCTTCAGGTATATGAAGAGTGTGCTGGTAGTGATTAGTTACGCACATGAAACTTATTAAGCATTGTGACCCACTTTTCTAAATAGACCTTATAGGTCCCATGTTACTGTTTCTCTTCTAGTAGTAGACTGTAAGGTTCATTTATACATCCAAAAATGTTATAAAATGTATTTGCATTTATGAAATATTTAACTTGATTTTCATTCAACCAGTATTTATTGCACTGCATAGTTACTATGTCAGGCGTTCTTGCCCATAATTTTATACATATCATCTCCTTTAATATTTTCAGTATTACAACAATAAAATGATTATTATCCCCATGTGAGAACTGACGAAAATTACATAAAGCTTCTTTTCCCTTTAATGTAAACACTGTTTTTAAGCCACCTACCTTAAGAAGAACTTCAACAGTCATGTATTTCTCACTCTCACAAGGGTCTAACTTGGCTTTATGAATCAATCCTATATTTGGGCTTTGCAATCAAAGTGAACCACCAGACTCTATGAGACTTCAGCTACTAGGAAAGAAATCTATGGAGGTCTAGCGAACAGGGGTCCAGAAAGAATAAACACTGTACTATGGCTATACACCTCATAAGCAACTGGCAAAGCCAGAAATAAAACTACAATGGAGATCTGTGATTTGATATTGAGTGTTCTCCACTCTACCAGTGATCCTCAAGCTTATCAAATCCAATACTGCCCCTAAATGTCCTTTTTACTATCCTGAAACTGTATAAATGAACCCACTCTCACATATAATTTCAAGGAAAATTGTACTGTTCTATGAAAAAAAACTCTAAAGAATGTCCTAATAAAATCATATGTAACAACTACATCAAAAGACACACACTCAAAAAAAAAAAGACATACACTCACAAATCAAGACTCAGTAAGTGACAACAATGCAACATTACTATTAACTTGATTTTAAAATAAAACTCTAGAAAAATATAAACAAAAAAAAACAATTCAAAACACAATCTTCCATCAACTTATGCAATAGTTACACTGCTAGAAACTTCAGCATATATTAAAGACATTCAAAAATGCTAATGTACTAATGTACAACAATGTACACATTTAGGTTCAGATCCCTATGCACAGACTTTTCACCTACACAAATTTCTGTTAAGATTTGAAAATCACATAGAACAAGGAAGAACTTTTCAATGTGCAGACCTATTCTAGGCAGTGCAGGTATTTTGTGATCTTAAACCCTCTCCAGTGCAATCCTAAAAACACTTTCTACTCTACCTCACCCCCATTATTCTAGTGGCCCATGTTCTCACACCTTTCCAACAACTGAGAATCAGTATATTAACCCTTGAAATAAGTAACTATCATCAGAAATATCAAGAGAAATCCAAGACTTCATCTGCTACTCTTTAAGTAGATTATTTTTTACCTGCTTCATCTCTGAAAAATGCTCTGTGCCATCCATATTATATATCACAATTCCATAGATTTTTTTGCTGGGTAGCATGTTTTCATAGAGAAATAAGAAATTTACCTCCTTGAGTACAGGATAGAAAAGATAAGAAACATTCATTAAAGTGTGCTTCTCTCCTAAGATTCAACACCTATTCTAAGTTCCTTTGCCCATGAAGAAGAAACATGGGGCAAGAAAAAATTAGTAATTATTCAGGTTATCAAATCAATGAAAAATAATCAAAAGCAATAACATTTTCTAAATACACTCTCACAATATCTCAATTGATTTTAAATCCTACAGAACAGTGTTCCCTTAGTTCCCAAAATGTTTTTCTTTAAAAGAGAATGAATGCTGAAGACTTATAATGTAAGTACAATATAATTGTGTTTTTTAAAAAAGCTTTGCACACTATGCTTAAACAAATATTTATCTGTGAACAGCTAATTTCAGGAGTTTTGCTTTTATTTTCACACCATTATCTCAGACCAGAAACAGGAATGATACTATATACAAAGAAAAAATAAAACATAAATACCCACCCAAAACTTTTTTTTTTCTTTTTTTTGAGAAAGAAGGTCTCACTATGTTGCCCAGTCTGACCTCAAACTTACGCTCCTCCTGCTTCATGCTCCTGGGTAGCTGTGATTACAGGCAAATACCACCACCCGCAACCTATCCAAAACTGTTAACCCCCAAACAACTAAACAAACTATTATTTATATTTTGACAATGAAAATACCTGAGTTAAAGACATACATCTCTTCCTAGATTTAAAAAAAAAAAAAAAAAAAAACATAAAATGTCTCAATGTAAACAATGAAGAAATTTAACCAAAAAAACTATTTTCTTGGAGCTGGGGTTGTAGTTCAGTGGCAGAGCGCTTGCCTCGCTCATGTGAGGTACTGTGTTTGATCCTCAGCACCACATAAAAATAAACAAACAAAATAAAGATATTGTGTCCATCTATAATTGAAAAATAAAAAAAATTAAAAAACACTATTTTCTTCTGCTATGCTTTTACGGTATGTATGTACTATGAAAATGGATGACAAAGCATCTCCACAATAAAATCTTATGGCCCAAAGGATAGATTCATTTTTCCAAATTCCCTGTTGTAGAACAAAAATATATTGTATAATAAAACAGTAACAACCTCACCATATCTCATGCTTGCACCATTAGAAAATAAATAATTTATTTATTTATTGCCATGCAGAGAAAATATCAAAACAAAATTTTAAAAAAACAACAAAATAAAAAGACCTGCAACTTTGGTAGAAGGCAGCATATAATCATAAGCTCAACTCAACATGGGCTCAAGACCCCTTTAAACTTAGTGGAATAGGGAAAGAAGATACTGTGTTCCACACGCACAAACAGGGTAATAAAAAGCAATGAAAATGACTTCCATGAGATTGCACTACCTGGTAATTTGTTTCAGAGTCCTTAAAACTGAGCTCTCTCACTTTCAGAATTTTACAGTGCTTTTTAATGCTTATTATAATAACAGAGAGTCCCACTGAATAGACATCCTTGATGATCTTCCCTCTTCTTTTTCAAAAACAAAAGGAATAATAATAAAGTTCAAGCACTAATCACAAGATAATTTTTAAAATATGCATTCATTCTTAAAAAACTTGGTCCCCCTCCATTAGAGCTATGGATGGATATGATTACAGCAAATGACTCCAAGAAAGTGGATAACAGAACCAAACATTAGTTACAAACAAAAATTTATCAATAGATTCTGTTAATTCCTTTGTAGTAAAAATTAGGTAACTGATAAGACAAAGAGGAATAAATCCCTATAATAAAACCTCAATAAAATAAGCACTGGTTAGCCAACTACAATTACTAAGGCAACAACAACAAACAAAACAATAATGTTTGCTATTACAGCATATAGCCATTATACTCATTATTACTAAAGAAACAGTGTCATTTCATAAATCATGGTGAAGAAGAACCTTGTTGAGGTCACCCTAAACAGATAAGAGTAGAAAGCCTTAGATAAAAGTGACCTTTGTGGCAGCCTTTTACCACAGCCAGAGGACCCCACTATAAGACCTGTAGATTTAGAGCCCTTTGCCTGAAATATTCTTTAGTTCACAGAGTCACATCACTCAGGTCTAACTCCGCTCAACTAACTCATCTTTTAAGAAGCAAAAAGCATTTCTGCTACACATTGAAACACTGGTTAAGAAAAGTCACAGAACTGTTTGTTACTTTTCTCAATGAACACTGTTCTAACTTCAAAAACTAAAATAATAACCTATGATTGATTATACAGACTGGGGATATGACCAACATTTTCTCAAAAATTTATGAAATTAACCTGTCATTTCAAACACAAAACTGACAATATCTTTTGCCAATGATTTTTCCCCAGGAGCACACTACCACTGAGCTGTATCTCCAACCCTCTTCCATTTTTATTTTGAGATAGGGTCTCACTAAATTGCCCATGTTTATCCAGGACATGTAATCTCCTGACTCAGCACCTCAATAGCTAGGATTACTCAGCAGTCAATGATAAAATCTGAACTTTCAAATATCAGAATATTGGAAATTTTTATTAACTATCAAGTGAGTTGGACACTTTACCAATACTTGAAGGACTTTTCTGATGAGCAATATTAATGAATGTGGTTTTTTCCAAATCTGTCTAATGAAATATCAACATTTGGAAGGTCTGCATAACTCAATGAACCAATATTTTTCAAAAGACCAATACACAGTGCTACAAATCCAGAAGAAAACGCGTTATTTTTATATATCTTCTAACTGTAAAAGATCCATTCAAAGTGACACACAAACACATTTGAACATAATAAAGTATGAAAAGCTTCACTGATAGGGTTTTGGATTCCACATAGCAATTAACTTGAAAAACTACTACTTACAGACAAATATGTTCTAAAACTGGATTTTTCCAGCTCACTGCTGGGCATGGAACCCAGGTGACCTGCATGCCAGGAAAGCAGTATGCCATTGAGCTTCACCCTAACTGCTAAAACTTGATCATGACTATGGTTGTACACTGAGTAAATTTACCAAAAAAAAAAAAAAAAAAA
>NW_026000171.1:7486704-7491605 GCF_001458135.2 Marmota marmota marmota
AAAAAAAAAAAAAAAAAATATATATATATATATATATATATATATACACACACACACACACACACATATATATATATATTGACTTGTACAATGTCTTTTATGGTATACAAACTGTACCTCAATAAAAATGCTTTTCTAAAAGAAAAAACTACAACTTAGTTGAAATTTGGTGTGGTTCTGAAAAATATCTAACACTTAACTGAAAACACTCCTGCTTTTCCAAGTACATATTGTGTGAATCCTGATTTTCTCCACATATTTCAACTAAAACTACAAATTGCAACAGATTGAATACAAAAACAGATATGAGAATCTGCTGTCTTCAATTATGCCAGACGTTAAAGAGACTTGCAATACAATTTTCATTTTTAAAACATTATTTATGTTAACATTTAATGCATTTGTAATTTTTAATAAAATTAAAACTCTTTAAATTTTCTATTTAAATGACAAATATTGGGCTGGGGATGTGGCTCAAGCAGTAGGCTCTTCAAGGCTCTTCTGGCATGCGTGCGGCCCGGGTTCAATCCTCAGCACTACATACAAACAAAGATTTTGTGTCCGCCGAAAATTAAAAAAATAATAATAAATATTTAAAAAATTCTCTCTCTCTCTCTCTCTCTCTCTCTAAAAAACTGACAAATATTGATGAATTTGGCTACAAAAACAAAAACTGCTTGGGCTCCTTTACATTTTTACAAATAAACATGTCCTGAGGCCAAACAGTTTGAGAACTGCTACTAGAAAGGACTATTCAAGGCACATCTAACACCACAGCAGTTACCCAAAGGTGACTTCAAAGCTAAATAAGTCCCTGCATATCACATGCTCTAGAAACTCATAAGTCACCAGGCAATGTTATGATATGGTATCATGTGTACATCAAGGGTGATTGACTGCAGATTCTCCATATGTGAAATTAATCTGGACAGGTGTCATTTCAGTTTTCTCATTTTAGTATTCTCTGCAAACTGTCAAACTGTAACAGAATTTACCATGAGCGTATTAAGTTGGAAAGGCAGAGAGAACAAAGTGGGGGAAGAGAAGGCAGTTTCAAAAGCATTACTGCTAACAGTAAAGTAAAATAAAGGGAATAAATCTTGGTTAAGGACTAACTTTCCGATTCCAGAAAGATAAAGGAATACTTTTAGAGATGCACATGGCAGCACAAAGCCAGTTCAAAAAACCATTTCTAATCCTGTCCAGAGTGGAAGAATAAAACATTGTCAATACAATCATTTCCTCCCTGAATATTTTCTGCAATTACTCTTTTTCAGAAATTCACTCTTAATTCATCATACATGAGCTCTAATGAAGCTGCTGTTAACTAAAATAAAGTACATCTATTAGCAGACGTTTGTTTATCATAGGAACATAAACTAATATTAACCTTTGGGCAACAATGAGCAGGGATTAAACCCAGGGGCACTCTTACCATTGAGCTACATCCCCAGTCCTTTTTATTTTTAATTTTGAGACAGGGTCTCCCTAAATTGCTGAGGGTTTAGCTGAATTGCTGAGGCTAACTTCAAAACTGTGATCCTCCTGTCTCAGCTCCCAAGATGCTGGGATTACAGATGTGAACCACTGCACCTGGCTAATCATTTGTAGTGATTTGATAAACTGAAAGAATCACTCAGGTTATTTTTGCCATCAAAGAAAAGTAAAACAATAGAAAGAACCAAAACACAAAAATAGATTGATAAGAAAATATATATACAAAGCATGTACCATTTCCTGGCTTCTCTTTCCCCTCCACTCCTCATACCCATAAACAGAGGTATGAAGCTTCTGATACTCAACTAACAAACACAGTAAATTCTTTAACATTAATAAGTACATGTAACATCCACCTGTGTGCACCTAAAATCACAGTCATTAGTTTCCTATTTTCAAATGATTATGAAAAACTTGTATTCAAATATGTACACCAAATTCACTATTTCTTACTCTGAAACTGGTTGTACTTTGCCATCCCTTTCCATTGTTAAACAATAGCAAAAACATTTCCATAGTCTCAGTACCATGATTCATTGCATTTTCCTCTCTAGTCATCATAGCCTTCAAACAAATATCTCTCTGAAAATACCTCATGAATGTGCACCTTGCTCACCATGCCTATTACCCAAGTTCATCCAGGCCGTCCCCAACAAACTCACTTGCCTTCTCTGCCTTCTTTTCTTCAATCTTCTCTGTTGACCCTTATCATGTCACTCATTTCACTGTTCAGTAACTCCCTAGGGCAACTTACTATTAGTTTCCTAAAATTCTTCTTCCAATAAATCAGATTAAGGAAGAAAAAACATATACTTCAAGGGTGAATTCAATTATATCTCAATTGAGGTATCATGAAGGAAGGAGAGGTGATACGGAGTGAGGAATGGAGGGACAAAGGGGGGTGAAAGGATGGATGAAACTCCCTAAAATTTCTTCACAAGTATCACAGCATTCTCCTCAGGCATCCTGAAGAAATCAAATTATTACTACATATACAGCTATCAGGAGGAAATCTGGCCTCGCAGTGCCACTTCTAGTAATGGTGAAGCATGACTAAGAAACAGACATTTTTATCAAATAGATACAGCTTTTTCAGAAAATATATCCCTTCAAGGAGCCAGAATCTTTGGGAGCTGTTACTGGGATTGAACCCAGGGGCACTTTACTTCCAAGCTATATCCCCAATTCTATCTATCTTTTGAGACAGGGTCTTGCTAAGTTGCTGAGGCTGACCTCAAACTTGCAATTCTCCTGCCTCAGCCTCTGAGTCGCTAGGATTAGAGGAAGGTTCGAGCACACCTGGCCAGGGAGTCAAAAATCAACAACCCCCACTAAATTCCAAGTAAACAAACCTACCAACTCTTCAAATGGAAAGCAAATTTCCCAAACCAATTTATGTACTTTCACATGTGACAAGACCTAATGGATGGGAGCTTCATAAAATGAAAATCATTAAAAAAAAAAATATCAGACTCTATAGCACATAGTTCAGTAGTAGAGCACATGCCTAGCACATTCAAGGCCCCAGGTTTGATCTCCAACACTGCAAAATTCAATCAATCAATCAGACACCAATCAGAAAAAATACAGAAGACAAAAAAATTAAAGTCTCTTGCCACTCTATAACATTAAATAGAATATACTCTGCTCACACAAATTTTCAATCAAAAGTGTTTAATTAAATACTTATTTGAAGAAGCACCCAAATAAATTCAAAACAGAATTCTTTCTTTGATTCCCCATCTCCAGTACTGGGCACTCAATCCAGAGCTTCACATGTATTAGGCAAGTACTCTATCACTGAGTTACATCCCCAGCCCTTTTTTTATTTTTTGAGACAGGATCTCACTAAATTGCTAAGGTTGGCCCAAAACTTACAATCTTCCTGCCTCGGTCTCCCAAGTAACTGGGATTACAACCCAGGCTGAAAAAACAGAATTCTTATAAGATATAACCAAGAAAGAAGTATGACAATAGATGGTTATGTATTGATTAGAATAAAATAAAACATAAAACTTATTCAAAGACTTATTGGCTCTGCAAGTCTAACAAGCTCACAACTCAATTTTATATTTCTCAAGCAAACATATGCTTAAAGCCTTTCTTATTCTCAGTTTAAAAAAAGAAAATGCAAGCTAGGAGTATAGCTCAGTGGTAAAGCTTTTGCCTAGCATTCAGTCTTCCCTGTTAAAATATAATATATATTATTCTAACTCTTCTAACTCTTCAATCACTACTTGATAGTTCAGTAACGAGAAGCGTGGGACATAAAATCAGCTGGGTATTTTAGAAATAATCTTCTATAAGGATCCCATAATAATAAACCACACACATCAGGCAATTCTAAGCAAATGTGTTTTACATTTGCTAGAATTCCAGACCAAGATTTCTGTAGCCCAATGAGATCAAACATTCAGAATGGACTCAAACACCAGTCTCAAACTGAAATGGGGAAATTTATTTAATTACTGAAATCCTGTTAAACAATCTTCTTTATAAAATGGAAGATGACAGACCTCTGAGGACTACTGAGGGTATAATGAATGCAGGATTTAATTAGGACCCACTGCTGGCTGACTATAATCTATTAATTAGCATTCTCACTCTCTATATCTCATTACAGTGTTTCACTTTACTTTAAAATTGCACCCTTTGTTTTTTGGACTAAAGTTATACAATTTTAGGATTGTCTGTTAATTATAGTGGGTGCAGGAAATATATTCCTGCCAGAATTGGTGTTTAATTAGAGCAAGGGGCGGACTCTAGATAAGGCAGTACTCACCCTTCTTTTGCACATATGGTTTTTTTGGCATGAAAATCCTGTGGACTGCTTCTCTTGCACTGAAGTGCTAAGTACCCACAATTGTCTTTTCAGAGATTCAAATATTTTGCCTCTGAATGTAGCTTGATAACTGGAAAGGATACTGCATTTGTTTTTTTTCCCCAAAGCTTCTGACATATAGGTATAAAAATGTGCCTCAATTAATATCAAAATCAACAAGCATCCCAGTAACTTTTCCTCAATAAACTGCAATAAACTGGACTTTGCCAAGTCACCTGATAAGAAAAACAATCTTCTCTACGGGCATTATTTTCAGAATCATCAGCAAGATAAGCCTGGGGTTAGCTAATTCACTAATATATCCGGGAACCCCAATCACTTTCAGTTTTATAGGTTTGCACACACACATACACACACACACACACACACACAGAGAAAATCTATATTAGAAAGGTGGAGCATTTTAAAGAGAAGCATGTATTCATATGTAAATTTTTCACAATATTCTCTTTTTTTGCTCTGGTTTTTGCTATTGTTTTCTTTGTTTGCAGAACTGAACCCAGGGTCACTTTACCACTGAGCTACATACCCAGTCCTTTTTTTTTTTTTTTTTTTTTTTTTT